>NC_064634.1:525778257-526084368 GCF_023864275.1 Schistocerca cancellata | reverse complement strand
CCAGCAGACTTGTCTCCATGGGTCGATTGCTGCCTCGGGCACCTAATGGCCGTTCTGCTGTGAGTCAAAGATTTTCGAATCGGACGAAAAACTGACAGTGAATTGTAACATTCAGGGCCACCTAATGACGATGGACCACGCAAATTGCGTCCCGATTCAATACATCGTCCTCCAGCCGAGTTGACTCCATGGGTCTATTACTGCCTCGGGCACCTTATGGCCGTTCTGCTGTGAATCTAGATTATCGAATGGGACGAAAAACTGATAGTGAATTGTAACGTTCAGGGCCACCTAATGACAATGGATCACTCAAATTGCGTCCCGATTCAATACATCGTCCTCCAGCAGACTTGACTTCATGGGTCTATTGCTTCCTCTGGCACCTTATGGCCGTTCTGCTGTGAGTCAAAGATTTTCGAATCGGACGAAAAACTGATAGTGAATTGTAATTTTCAGGGCTACCTAATGACGATGGATCACTCAAATTGCGTCCCGATTCAAAACATCGTCCTCCAGCAGACTTGTCTCCATGGGTAGATTACTGCCTCGAGCACCTTATGGCCGTTCTGCTGTGAGTCAAAGATTTTCGAATCGGACGAAAAACTGATAGGGATTTGTAACATTCAGGGCCACCTAATTACGATGGACCACACAAATTGCGTCCCGATTCAGTACATCGTCCACTAGCCGACTTGACTCCATGGGACTATTGCTGCCTCTGGCACCTTATGGCCGTTCTGCTGTGAGTCTAGATTATAGAATGGGATGAAAAACTGATAGTGAATTGTAACGTTCAGTGCCTCCTAATAACGATGGAACACTAAAATTGCGTCCCGATTCAATACATCGTCCTCCAGCAGACTTGTTGTCTCCATGGGTCTATTGCTGCCTCGGGCACCTTATGGCAGGCCTGCTGTGACTCAAAGATTTTCGAATCGGACGAAAAACTGATAGTGAATTGTAACGTTCAGGGCCTCCTAATGACGATGGAACATTCAAATTCCGTCCCGATTCAATACATCGTCCTCCAGCAGACTTGTCTCCATGCGTCTATTGCTGCCTCGGGCACCTTATGGCCGTTCTGCTGTGAGTCAAAGATTTTCGAATCGGACGAAAAACTGATAGTGAATTGTAACGTTCAGGGCCACCTAATGACGATGGATCACTCAAATTGCGTCCCGATTCAATACATCGTCCTCCAGCCGACTTGATTCCATGGGTCTATTGCTGCCTCGGGCACCTTATGGCCGTTCTGCTGTGAGTCTAGATTATCGAATGGGACAAAAAACTGATAGTGAATTGTAACGTTCAGGGCCTCCTAATAACGATGGATCACTCAAATTGCGTCCCGATTCAATACATCGTCCTCCAGCAGACTTGTCTCCATGGGTCCATTGCTGCCTCGGGCACCTTATGGCCGTTCTGCTGTGAGTCTAGATTATCGAATGGGACGAAAAACTGATAGTGAATTGTAACGTTCTGGGCCACCTAATGACGATGGATCACTCAAATTGCGTCCCGATTCAATACATCGTCCTCCAGCCGACTTGACTCCATGGGTCTATTGCTGCCTCGGGCACCTTATGGCCGTTCTGCTGTGAGTCTAGTTTATCGAATGGGACGAAAAACTGATAGTGAATTGTAACGTTCAGGGCCTCCTAATGACGATGGATCACTCAAATTGCGTCCCGATACAATACATCGTCCTCCAGCCGACTTGACTCCATGGGTCTATTGCTGCCTCGGGCACCTTATGGCCGTTCTGCTGTGAGTCTAGATTATCGAATGGCACGAAAAACTGATAGTGAATTGTAACGTTCAGGGCCTCCTAATGACGATGGATCACTCAAATTGCGTCCCGATTCAATACATCGTCCTCCAGCAGACTTGTCTCCATGGGTCGATTGCTGCCTCGGGCACCTAATGGCCGTTCTGCTGTGAGTCAAAGATTTTCGAATCGGACGAAAAACTGATAGTGAATTGTAACATTCAGGGCCACCTAATGACGATAGACCACGCAAATTGCGTCCCGATTCAATACATCGTCCTCCAGCCGAGTTGACTCCATGGGTCTATTGCTGCCTCGGGCACCTTATGGCCGTTCTGCTGTGAATCTAGATTATCGAATGTGACGAAAAACTGATAGTGAATTGTTACGTTCAGGGCCACCTAATGACGATGGATCACTCAAATTGCGTCCCGATTCAATACATCGTCCTCCAGCCGACTTGACTCCATGGGTCTATTGCTGCCTCGGGCACCTTATGGCCGTTCTGCTGTGAGTCTAGATTATCGAATGGGACAAAAAACTGATAGTGAATTGTAATGTTCAGGGCCTCCTAATGACGATGGATCACTCAAATTGCGTCCCGATTCAATACATCGTCCTCCAGCAGACTTGTCTCCATGGGTCTATTGCTGCCTCGGGCACCTTGTGGCCGTTCTGCTGTGAGTCTAGATTATCAAATGGGACAAAAAACTGATAGTGAATTGTAATGTTCAGGGCCTCCTAATGACGATGGATCACTCAAATTGCGTCCCGATTCAATACATCGTCCTCCAGCAGACTTGTCTCCATGGGTCTATTGCTGCCTCGGGCACCTTATGGCTGTTCTGCTGTGAGTCTAGATTATCGAATGGGACGAAAAACTGATAGTGAATTGTAACGTTCAGGGCCTCCTAATGACGATGGATCACTCAAATTGCGTCCCGATTCAATACATCGTCCTCCAGCCGACTTGCTCCATGGGTCTATTGCTGCCTCGGGCACCTTATGGCCGTTCTGCTGTGAGTCTAGATTATCGAATCGGACGAAAAACTGATAGTGAATTGTAACATTCAGGGCCACCTAATGACGATGGACCACGCAAATTGCGTCCCGATTCAATACATCGTCCTCCAGCCGAGTTGACTCCATGGGTCTATTACTGCCTTGGGCACCTTATGGCCGTTCTGCTGTGAATCTAGATTATCGATGGGACGAAAAACTGATAGTGAATTGTAACGTTCAGGGCCACCTAATGACAATGGATCACTCAAATTGCGTCCCGATTCAATACATCGTCCTCCAGCAGACTTGACTTCATGGGTCTATTGCTGCCTCTGGCACCTTATGGCCGTTCTGCTGTGAGTCAAAGATTTTCGAATCGGACGAAAAACTGATAGTGAATTGTAACATTCAGGGCCACCTAATGACGATGGACCACACAAATTGCGTCCCGATTCAGTACATCGTCCACTAGCCGACTTGACTCCATGGGACTATTCCTGCCTCGGGCACCTTATGGCCGTTCTGCTGTGAGTCTAGATTATAGAATGGGACGAAAAACTGATAGTGAATTGTAACGTTCAGGGCCACCTAATGACGATGGAACACTCAAATTGCGTCCCGATTCAATACATCGTCCTCCAGCAGACTTGTCTCCATGGGTCTATTGCTGCCTCGGGCGCCTTATGGCAGGCCTGCTGTGACTCAAAGATTTTCGAATCGGACGAAAAACTGATAGTGAATTGTAACGTTCAGGGCCTCCTAATGACGATGGAACACTCAAATTCCGTCCCGATTCAATACATCGTCCTCCAGCAGACTTGTCTCCATGCGTCTATTGCTGCCTCGGGCACCTTATGGCCGTTCTGCTGTGAGTCAAAGATTTTCGAATCGGACGAAAAACTGATAGTGAATTGTAACGTTCAGGGCCACCTAATGACGATGGATCACTCAAATTGCGTCCCGATTCAATACATTGTCCTCCAGCAGACTTGACTTCATGGGTCTATTGCTGCCTCGGGCACCTTATGGCCGTTCTGCTGTGAGTCTAGATTATCGAATGGGACAAAAAACTGATAGTGAATTGTAACGTTCAGGGCCTCCTAATGACGATGGATCACTCAAATTGCGTCCCGATTCAATACATCGTCCTCCAGCAGACTTGTCTCCATGGGTCTATTGCTGCCTCGGGCACCTTATGGCCGTTCTGCTGTGAGTCTAGATTATCGAATGGGACGAAAAACTGATAGTGAATTGTAACGTTCTGGGCCTCCTAATGACGATGGATCACTCAAATTGCGTCCCGATTCAATACATCGTCCTCCAGCCGACTTGACTCCATGGGTCTATTGCTGCCTCGGGCACCTTATGGCCGTTCTGCTGTGAGTCTAGATTATCGAATGGGACGAAAAACTGATAGTGAATTGTAACGTTCAGGGCCTCCTAATGACGATGGATCACTCAAATTACGTCCCGATTCAATACATCGTCCTCCAGCAGACTTGTCTCCATGGGTCGATTGCTGCCTCGGGCACCTAATGGCCGTTCTGCTGTGAGTCAAAGATTTTCGAATCGGACGAAAAATTGATAGTGAATTGTAACATTCAGGGCCACCTAATGACGATGGAACACGCAAATTGCGTCCCGATTCAATACATCGTCCTCCAGCCGAGTTGACTCCATGGGTCTATTGCTGCTTCGGGCACCTTATGGCCGTTCTGCTGTGAATCTAGATATTCGAATGGGACGAAAAACTGATAGTGAATTGTAACGTTCAGGGCCACCTAATGACGATGGATCACTCAAATTGCGTCCCGATTCAATACATCGTCCCCAGCCGACTTGTCTCCATGGGTCTATTGCTGCCTCGGGCACCTTATGGCCGTTCTGCTGTGAGTCTAGATTATCGAATGGGACGAAAAACTGTTAGTGAATTGTAACGTTCAGGGCCACCTAATGACGATGGATCACTCAAATTGCGTCCTGATTCAATACATCGTCCTCCAGCAGACTTGACTTCATGGGTCTATTGCTGCCTCGGGCACCTTATGGCCGTTCTGCTGTGAGTCAAAGATTTTCGAATCGGACGAAAAACTGATAGTGAATTGTAACGTTCAAGGCCTCCTAATGACGATGGAACATTCAAATTGCGTCCCGATTCAATACATCGTCCTCCAGCAGACTTGTCTCCATGCGTCTATTGCTGCCTCGGGCACCTTATGGCCGTTCTGCTGTGAGTCAAAGATTTTCGAATCGGACGAAAAACTGATAGTGAATTGTAACGTTCAGGGCCACCTAATGACGATGGATCACTCAAATTGCGTCCCGATTTAATACATCGTCCTCCAGCCGACTTGACTCCATGCCTCGGGCACCTTATGGCCGTTCTGCTGTGAGTCTAGATTATCGAATGGGACAAAAAACTGATAGTGAATTGTAACGTTCAGGGCCTCCTAATGACGATGGATCACTCAAATTGCGTCCTGATTCAATACATCTTCCTCCAGCAGACTTGTCTCCATGGGTCTATTGCTGCCTCGGGCACCTTATGGCCGTACTGCTGTGAGTCTAGATTATCGAATGGGACGAAAAACTGATAGTGAATTGTAACGTTCAGGGCCACCTAATGACATGGATCTCTCAAATTGCGTCCCGATTCAATACATCGTCCTCCAGCCGACTTGACTCCATGGGTCTATTGCTGCCTCGGGCACCTTATGGCCGTTCTGCTGTGAGTCTAGATTATCGAATGGGACGAAAAACTGATAGTGGATTGTAACGTTCAGGGCCTCCTAATGACGATGGATCACTCAAATTGCGTCCCGATTCAATACATCGTCCTCCAGCCGACTTGACTCCATGGGTCTATTGCTTCCTCGGGCACCTTATGGCCGTTCTGCTGTGAGTCTAGATTATCGAATGGGACGAAAAACTGATAGTGAATTGTAACGTTCAGGGCCTCCTAATGACGATGGATCACTCAAATTGCGTCCCGATTCAATACATCGTCCTCCTGCAGACTTGTCTCCATGGGTCGATTGCTGCCTCGGGCACCTAATGGCCGTTCTGCTGTGAGTCAAAGATTTTCGAATCGGACGAAAAACTGATAGTGAATTGTAACATTCAGGGCCACCTAATGACGATGGACCACGCAAATTGCGTCCCGATTCAATAAATCGTCCTCCAGCCGAGTTGACTCCATGGGACTATTGCTGTCTCGGGCACCTTATGGCCGTTCTGCTGTGAGTCTAGATTATAGAATGGGATGAAAAACTGATAGTGAATTGTAACGTTCAGGGCCACCTAATGACGATGGATCACTCAAATTGCGTCCCGATTCAATACATCGTCCTCCAGCAGACTTGTCTCCATGGGTCTATTGCTGCCTCGGGCACCTTATGGCAGGCCTGCTGTGACTCAAAGATTTTCGAATCGGACGAAAAACTGATAGTGAATTGTAACGTTCAGGGCCTCCTAATGACGATGGATCACTCAAATTGCGTCCCGATTCAATACATCGTCCTCCAGCCGACTTGACTCCATGGGTCTATTGCTGCCTCGGGCACCTTATGGCCGTTCTGCTGTGAGTCTAGATTATCGAATGGGACGAAATACTGATAGTGAGTTGTAACATTCAGGGCCACCTAATGACGATGGACCACGCAAATTGCGTCCCGATTCAATACATCGTCCTCCAGCCGAGTTGACTCCATGGGTCTATTACTGCCTCGGGCACCTTATGGCCGTTCTGCTGTGAATCTAGATTATCGATGGGACGAAAAACTGATAGTGAATTGTAACGTTCAGGGCCACCTAATGACAATGGATCACTCAAATTGCGTCCCGATTTAATACATCGTCCTCCAGCAGACTTGACTTCATGGGTCTATTGCTGCCTCTGGCACCTTATGGCCGTTCTGCTGTGAGTCAAAGATTATCGAATCGGACGAAAAACTGATAGTGAATTGTAACTTTCAGGGCCACCTAATGACGATGGATCACTCAAATTGCGTCCCGATTCAATACATCGTCCTCCAGCAGACTTGTCTCCATGGGTAGATTACTGCCTCGGGCACCTTATGGCCGTTCTGCTGTGAGTCAAAGATTTTCGAATCGGACGAAAAACTGATAGTGATTTGTAACATTCAGGGCCACCTAATGACGATGGACCACACAAATTGCGTCCCGATTCAGTATATCGTCCACTAGCCGACTTGACTCCATTGGACTATTCCTGCCTCGGGCACCTTATGGCCGTTCTGCTGTGAGTCTAGATTATAGAATGGGATGAAAAACTGATAGTGAATTGTAACGTTCAGGGCCACCTAATGACGATGGAACACTCAAATTGCGTCCCGATTCAATACATCGTCCTCCAGCAGACTTGTCTCCATGGGTCTATTGCTGCCTCGGGCACCTTATGGCAGGCCTGCTGTGACTCAAAGATTTTCGAATCGGACGAAAAACTGATAGTGAATTGTAACGTTCAGGGCCTCCTAATGACGATGGAACACTCAAATTCCGTCCCGATTCAATACATCGTCCTCCAGCAGACTTGTCTCCATGCGTCTATTGCTGCCTCGGGCACCTTATGGCCGTTCTGCTGTGAGTCAAAGATTTTCGAATCGGACGAAAAACTGATAGTGAATTGTAACGTTAAGGGCCACCTAATGACGATGGATCACTCAAATTGCGTCCCGATTCAATACATCGTCCTCTAGCCGACTTGACTCCATGGGTCTATTGCTGCCTCGGGCACCTTATGGCCGTTCTGCTGTGAGTCTAGATTATCGAATGGGACAAAAAACAGATAGTGAATTGTAACGTTCAGGGCCTCCTAATGACGATGGATCACTCAAATTGCGTCCCGATTCAATACATCGTCCTCCAGCAGACTTGTCTCCATGGGTCTATTGCTGCCTCGGGCACCTTATGGCCGTTCTGCTGTGAGTCTAGATTATCGAATGGGACGAAAAACTGATAGTGAATTGTAACTTTCAGGGCCACCTAATGACGATGGATCACTCAAATTGCGTCCCGATTCAATACATCGTCCTCCAGCAGATTTGTCTCCATGGGTAGATTACTGCCTCGGGCACCTTATGGCCGTTCTGCTGTGAGTCAAAGATTTTCGAATCGGACGAAAAACTGATAGTGATTCGTAACATTCAGGGCCACCTAATGACGATGGACCACACAAATTGCGTCCCGATTCAGTACATCGTCCACTAGCCGACTTGACTCCATGGGACTATTCCTGCCTCGGGCACCTTATGGCCGTTCTGCTGTGAGTCTAGATTATAGAATGGGATGAAAAACTGATAGTGAATAGTAACGTTCAGGACCACCTAATGACGATGGAACAGTCAAATTGCGTCCCGATTCAATACATCGTCCTCCAGCAGACTTGTTTCCATGGGTCTATTGCTGCCTCGGGCACCTTATGGCAGGCCTGCTGTGACTCAAAGATTTTCGAATCGGACGAAAAACTGATAGTGAATTGTAACGTTCAGGGCCTCCTAATGACGATGGAACACTCAAATTCCGTCCCGATTCAATACATCGTCCTCCAGGAGACTTGTCTCCATGCGTCTATTGCTGCCTCGGGCACCTTATGGCCGTTCTGCTGTGAGTCAAAGATTTTCGAATCGGACGAAAAACTGATAGTGAATTGTAACGTTCAGGGCCACCTAATGACGATGAATCACTCAAATTGCGTCCCGATTCAATACATCGTCCTCCAGCCGACTTGACTCCATGGGTCTATTGCTGCCTCGGGCACCTTATGGCCGTTCTGCTGTGAGTCTAGATTATCGAATGGGACAAAAAACTGATAGTGAATTGTAACGTTCAGGGCCTCCTAATGACGATGGATCACTCAAATTGCGTCCCGATTCAATACATCGTCCTCCAGCAGACTTGTCTCCATGGGTTTATTGCTGCCTCGGGCACCTTATGGCCGTTCTGCTGTGAGTCTAGATTATCGAATGCGACGAAAAACTGATAGTGAATTGTAACGTTCTGGGCCTCCTAATGACGATGGATCACTCAAATTGCGTCCCGATTCAATACATCGTCCTCCAGCCGACTTGACTCCATGGGCCTATTGCTGCCTCGGGCACCTTATGGCCGTTCTGCTGTGAGTCTAGATTATCGAATGGGACGAAAAACTGATAGTGAATTGTAACGTTCAGGGCCTCCTAATGACGATGGATCACTCAAATTGCGTCCCGATACAATACATCGTCCTCCAGCCGACTTGACTCCATGGGTCTATTGCTGCCTCGGGCACCTTATGGCCGTTCTGCTGTGAGTCTAGATTATCGAATGGGACGAAAAACTGATAGTGAATTGTAACGTTCTGGGCCTCCTAATGACGATGGATCACTCAAATTGCGTCCCGATTCAATACATCGTCCTCCAGCCGACTTGACTCCATGGGTCTATTGCTGCCTCGGGCACCTTATGGCCGTTCTGCTGTGAGTCTAGATTATCGAATGGAACGAAAAACTGATAGTGAATTGTAACGTTCAGGGCCTCCTAATGACGATGGATCACTCAAATTGCGTCCCGATACAATACATCGTCCTCCAGCCGACTTGACTCCATGGGTCTATTGCTGCCTCGGGCACCTTATGGCCGTTCTGCTGTGAGTCTAGATTATCGAATGGGACGAAAAACTGATAGTGAATTGTAACGTTCAGGGCCTCCTAATGACGATGGATCACTCAAATTACGTCCCGATTCAATACATCGTCCTCCAGCAGACTTGTCTCCATGGGTCGATTGCTGCCTCGGGCACCTAATGGCCGTTCTGCTGTGAGTCAAAGATTTTCGAATCGGACGAAAAATTGATAGTGAATTGTAACATTCAGGGCCACCTAATGACAATGGACCACGCAAATTGCGTCCCGATTCAATACATCGTCCTCCAGCCGAGTTGACTCCATGGGTCTATTGCTGCCTCGGGCACCTTATGGCCGTTCTGCTGTGAATCTAGATAATCGAATGGGACGAAAAACTGATAGTGAATTGTAACGTTCAGGGCCACCTAATGACGATGGATCACTCAAATTGCGTCCCGATTCAATACATCGTCCCCAGCCGACTTGTCTCCATGGGTCTATTGCTGCCTCGGGCACCTTATGGCCGTTCTGCTGTGAGTCTAGATTATCGAATGGGACGAAAAACTGATAGTGAATTGTAACGTTCAGGGCCACCTAATGACGATGGATCACTCAAATTGCGTCCTGATTCAATACATCGTCCTCCAGCAGACTTGACTTCATGGGTCTATTGCTGCCTCGGGCACCTTATGGCCGTTCTGCTGTGAGTCAAAGATTTTCGAACCGGACGATAAACTGATAGTGAATTGTAACGTTCAAGGCCTCCTAATGACGATGGAACACTCAAATTGGGTCCCGATTCAATACATCGTCCTCCAGCAGACTTGTCTCCATGCGTCTATTGCTGCCTCGGGCACCTTATGGCCGTTCTGCTGTGAGTCTAGATTATCGAATGGGACGAAAAACTGATAGTGGATTGTAACGTTCAGGGCCACCTAATGACGATGGATCACTCAAATTGCGTCCCGATTCAATACATCGTCCCCAGCCGACTTGTCTCCATGGGTCTATTGCTGCCTCGGGCACCTTATGGCCGTTCTGCTGTGAGTCTAGATTATCGAATGGGACGAAAAACTGATAGTGAATTGTAACGTTCAGGGCCACCTAATGACGATGGATCACTCAAATTGCGTCCTGATTCAATACATCGTCCTCCAGCCGACTTGACTCCATGGGTCTATTGCTGCCTCGGGCACCTTATGGCCGTTCTGCTGTGAGTCTAGATTATCGAATGGGACAAAAAACTGATAGTGAATTGTAACGTTCAGGGACTCCTAATGACGATGGATCACTCAAATTGCGTCCCGATTCAATACATCGTCCTCCAGCAGACTTGTCTCCATGGGTCTATTGCTGCCTCGGGCACCTTATGGCCGTTCTGCTGTGAGTCTAGATTATCGAATGGGACGAAAAACTGATAGTGAATTGTAAAGTTCAGGGCCACCTAATGACGATGGATCTCTCAAATTGCGTCCCGATTCAATACATCGTCCTCCAGCCGACTTGACTCCATGGGTCTATTGCTGCCTCGGGCACCTTATGGCCGTTCTGCTGTGAGTCTAGATTATCGAATGGGACGAAAAACTGATAGTGGATTGTAACGTTCAGGGCCTCCTAATGACGATGGATCACTCAAATTGCGTCCCGATTCAATACATCGTCCTCCAGCCGACTTGACTCCATGGGTCTATTGCTTCCTCGGGCACCTTATGGCCGTTCTGCTGTGAGTCTAGATTATCGAATGGGACGAAAAACTGATAGTGAATTGTAACGTTCAGGGCCTCCTAATGACGATGGATCACTCAAATTGCGTCCCGATTCAATACATCGTCCTCCTGCAGACTTGTCTCCATGGGTCGATTGCTGCCTCGGGCACCTAAAGGCCGTTCTGCTGTGAGTCAAAGATTTTCGAATCGGACGAAAAACTGATAGTGAATTGTAACATTCAGGGCCACCTAATGACGATGGATCACTCAAATTGCGTCCCGATTCAATAAATCGTCCTCCAGCCGAGTTGACTCCATGGGTCTATTGCTGCCTCGGGCACCTTATGGCCGTTCTGCTGTGAATCTAGATTATCGAATGGGACGAAAAACTGATAGTGAATTGTAACGATCAGGGCCACCTAATGACGATGGATCACCCAAATTGCGTCCCGATTCAATACATCGTCCCCAGCCGACTTGTCTCCATGGGTCTATTGCTGCCTCGGGCACCTTATGGCCGTTCTGCTGTGAGTCAAAGATTTTCGAATCGGACGAAAAACTGATAGTTAATTGTAACTTTCAGGGCCACCTAATGACGATGGATCACTCAAATTGCGTCCCGATTCAATACATCCTCCTCCAGCAGACTTGTCTCCATGGGTCGATTGCTGCCTCGGGCACCAGATGGCCAACGCTGTGAGTCAAAGATTTTCGAATCGGACGAAAAACTGTGATTTGTAACATTCAGGGCCACCTAATGACGATGGACCACACAAATTGCGTCCCGATTCAGTACATCGTCCACTAGCCGACTTGACTCCATGGGACTATTGCTGTCTCGGGCACCTTATGGCCGTTCTGCTGTGAGTCTAGATAATAGAATGGGATGAAAAACTGATAGTGAATTGTAACGTTCAGGGCCACCTAATGACGATGGATCACTCAAATTGCGTCCCGATTCAATACATCGTCCTCCAGCAGACTTGTCTCCATGGGTCTATTGCTGCCTCGGGCACCTTATGGCAGGCCTGCTGTGACTCAAAGATTTTCGAATCGGACGAAAAACTGATAGTGAAATTTAACGTTCAGGGCCTCCTAATGACGATGGATCACTCAAATTGCGTCCCGATTCAATACATCGTCCTCCAGCCGACTTGACTCCATGGGTCTATTGCTGCCTCGGGCACCTTATGGCCGTTCTGCTGTGAGTCTAGATTATCGAATGGGACAAAAAACTGATAGTGAATTGTAACGTTCAGGGCCTCCTAATGACGATGGATCACTCAAATTGCGTCCCGATTCAATACATCGTCCTCCAGCAGACTTGTCTCCATGGGTCTATTGCTGCCTCGGGCACCTTATGGCCGTTCTGCTGTGAGTCTAGATTATCGAATGGGACGAAAAACTGATAGTGAATTGTGACGTTCAGGGCCACCTAATGACGATGGATCTCTCAAATTGCGTCCCGATTCAGTACATCGTCCTCCAGCCGACTTGACTCCATGGGTCTATTGCTGCCTCGGGCACCTTATGGCCGTTCTGCTGTGAGTCTAGATTATCGAATGGGACGAAAAACTGATAGTGAATTGTAACTTTCAGGGCCTCCTAATGACGATGGATCACTCAAATTGCGTCCCGATTCAATACATCGTCCTCCAGCCGACATGACTCCATGGGTCTATTGCTGCCTCGGGCACTTTATGGCCGTTCTGCTGTGAGTCTAGATTATCGAATGGGACGAAAAACTGATAGTGAATTGTAACGTTCAGGGCCTCCTAATGACGATGGATCACTCAAATTGCGTCCCGATTCAATACATCGTCCTCCGGCAGACTTGTCTCCATGGGTCGATTGCTGCCTCGGGTACCTAATGGCCGTTCTGCTGTGAGTCAAAGATTTTCGAATCGGACGAAAAACTGATAGTGAATTGTAACATTCAGGGCCACCTAATGACGATGGACCACGCAAATTGCGTCCCGATTCAATACATCGTCCTCCAGCCTAGTTGACTCCATGGGTCTATTGCTGCCTCGGGCACCTTATGGCCGTTCTGCTGTGAATCTAGATTATCGAATGGGACGAAAAACTGATAGTGAATTGTAACTTTCAGGGCCACCTAATGACGATGGATCACTCAAATTGCGTCCCGATTCAATACATCGTCCTCCAGCCGACTTGACTCCATGGGTCTATTGCTGCCTCGGGCACCTTATGGCCGTTCTGCTGTGAATCTAGATTATCGAATGGGACGAAAAACTGATAGTGAATTGTAACGTTCAGGGCCACCTAATGACGATGGATCACCCAAATTGCGTCCCGATTCAATACATCTTCCCCAGCCGACTTGTCTCCATGGGTCTATTGCTGCCTCGGGCACCTTATGGCCGTTCTGCTGTGAGTCTAGATTATCGAATGGGACGAAAAACTGATAGTGAATTGTAACGTTCAGGGCCACCTAATGACGATGGATCACTCAAATTGCGTCCTGATTCAATACATCGTCCTCCAGCAGACTTGACTTCATGGGTCTATTGCTGCCTCGGGCACCTTATGGCCGTTCTGCTGTGAGTCAAAGATTTTCGAATCGGACGAAAAACTGATAGTGAATTGTAACTTTCAGGGCCACCTAATGACGATGGATCACTCAAATTGCGTCCCGATTCAATACATCGTCCTCCAGCAGACTTGTCTCCATGGGTCGATTGCTGCCTCGGGCACCTGATGGCCAACGCTGTGAGTCAAAGATTTTCGAATCGGACGAAAAACTGATAGTGATTTGTAACATTCAGGGCCACCTAATGACGATGGACCACACAAATTGCGTCCCGATTCAGTACATCGTCCACTAGCCGACTTGACTCCATGGGACTATTGCTGTCTCGGGCACCTTATGGCCGTTCTGCTGTGAGTCTAGATAATAGAATGGGATGAAAAACTGATAGTGAATTGTAACGTTCAGGGCCACCTAATGACGATGGATCACTCAAATTGCGTCCCGATTCAATACATCGTCCTCCAGCAGACTTGTCTCCATGGGTCTATTGCTGCCTCGGGCACCTTATGGCAGGCCTGCTGTGACTCAAAGATTTTCGAATCGGACGAAAAACTGATAGTGAAATTTAACGTTCAGGGCCTCCTAATGACGATGGATCACTCAAATTGCGTCCCGATTCAATACATCGTCCTCCAGCCGACTTGACTCCATGGGTCTATTGCTGCCTCGGGCACCTTATGGCCGTTCTGCTGTGAGTCTAGATTATCGAATGGGACAAAAAACTGATAGTGAATTGTAACGTTCAGGGCCTCCTAATGACGATGGATCACTCAAATTGCGTCCCGATTCAATACATCGTCCTCCAGCAGACTTGTCTCCATGGGTCTATTGCTGCCTCGGGCACCTTATGGCCGTTCTACTGTGAGTCCAGATTATCGAATGGGACGAAAAACTGATAGTGAATTGTGACGTTCAGGGCCACCTAATGACGATGGATCTCTCAAATTGCGTCCCGATTCAGTACATCGTCCTCCAGCCGACTTGACTCCATGGGTCTATTGCTGCCTCGGGCACCTTATGGCCGTTCTGCTGTGAGTCTAGATTATCGAATGGGACGAAAAACTGATAGTGAATTGTAACGTTCAGGGCCTCCTAATGACGATGGATCACTCAAATTGCGTCCCGATTCAATACATCGTCCTCCAGCCGACATGACTCCATGGGTCTATTGCTGCCTCGGGCACCTTATGGCCGTTCTGCTGTGAGTCTAGATTATCGAATGGGACGAAAAACTGATAGTGAATTGTAACGTTCAGGGCCTCCTAATGACGATGGATCACTCAAATTGCGTCCCGATTCAATACATCGTCCTCCGGCAGACTTGTCTCCATGGGTCGATTGCTGCCTCGGGTACCTAATGGCCGTTCTGCTGTGAGTCAAAGATTTTCGAATCGGACGAAAAACTGATAGTGAATTGTAACATTCAGGGCCACCTAATGACGATGGACCACGCAAATTGCGTCCCGATTCAATACATCGTCCTCCAGCCGAGTTGACTCCATGGGTCTATTGCTGCCTCGGGCACCTTATGGCCGTTCTGCTGTGAATCTAGATTATCGAATGGGACGAAAAACTGATAGTGAATTGTAACGTTCAGGGCCACCTAATGACGATGGATCACTCAAATTGCGTCCCGATTCAATACATCGTCCCCAGCCGACTTGTCTCCATGGGTCTATTGCTGCCTCGGGCACCTTATGGCCGTTCTGCTGTGAGTCTAGATTATCGAATGGGACGAAAAACTGATAGTGAATTGTAACGTTCAGGGCCACCTAATGACGATGGATCACTCAAATTGCGTCCTGATTCAATACATCGTCCTCCAGCAGACTTGACTTCATGGGTCTATTGCTGCCTCGGGCACCTTATGGCCGTTCTGCTGTGAGTCAAAGATTTTCGAATCGGACGAAAAACTGATAGTGAATTGTAACTTTCAGGGCCACCTAATGACGATGGATCACTCAAATTGCGTCCCGATTCAATACATCGTCCTCCAGCAGACTTGTCTCCATGGGTCGATTGCTGCCTCCGGCACCTGATGGCCAACGCTGTGAGTCAAAGATTTCGAATCGGACGAAAAACTGATAGTGATTTGTAACATTCATGGCCACCTAATGACGATGGATCACTCAAATTGCGTCCTGATTCAATACATCGTCCTCCAGCAGACTTGTCTCCATGGGTCTATTGCTGCCTCGGGCACCTTATGGCAGGCCTGCTGTGACTCAAAGATTTTCGAATCGGACGAAAAACTGATAGTGAAATGTAACGTTCAGGCCTCCTAATGACGATGGATCACTCAAATTGCGTCCCGATTCAATACATCGTCCTCCAGCCGACTTGACTCCATGGGTCTATTGCTGCCTCGGGCACCTTATGGCCGTTCTGCTGTGAGTCTAGATTATCGAATGGGACAAAAAACTGATAGTGAATTGTAACGTTCAGGGCCTCCTAATGACGATGGATCACTCAAATTGCGTCCCGATTCAATACGTCGTCCTCCAGCAGACTTGTCTCCATGGGTCTATTGCTGCCTCGGGCACCTTATGGCCGTTCTGCTGTGAGTCTAGATTATCGAATGGGACGAAAAACTGATAGTGAATTGTGACGTTCAGGGCCACCTAATGACGATGGATCTCTCAAATTGCGTCCCGATTCAGTACATCGTCCTCCAGCCGACTTGACTCCATGGGTCTATTGCTGCCTCGGGCACCTTATGGCCGTTCTGCTGTGAGTCTAGATTATCGAATGGGACGAAAAATTGATAGTGAATTGTGACGTTCAGGGCCACCTAATGACGATGGATCTCTCAAATTGCGTCCCGATTCAGTACATCGTCCTCCAGCCGACTTGACTCCATGGGTCTATTGCTGCCTCGGGCACCTTATGGCCGTTCTGCTGTGAGTCTAGATTATCGAATGGGACGAAAAACTGATAGTGAATTGTAACGTTCAGGGCCTCCTAATGACGATGGATCACTCAAATTGCTTCCCGATTCAATACATCGTCCCCAGCCGACTTGTCTCCATGGGTCTATTGCTGCCTCGGGCACCTTATGGCCGTTCTGCTGTGAGTCTAGATTATCGAATGGGACGAAAAACTGATAGTGAATTGTAACGTTCAGGGCCACCTAATGACGATGGATCACTCAAATTGCGTCCTGATTCAATACATCGTCCTCCAGCAGACTTGACTTCATGGGTCTATTGCTGCCTCGGGCACCTTATGGCCGTTCTGCTGTGAGTCAAAGATTTTCGAATCGGACGAAAAACTGATAGTGAATTGTAACTTTCAGGGCCACCTAATGACGATGGATCACTCAAATTGCGTCCCGATTCAATACATCGTCCTCCAGCAGACTTGTCTCCATGGGTCGATTGCTGCCTCCGGCACCTGATGGCCAACGCTGTCAGTCAAAGATTTCGAATCGGACGAAAAACTGATAGTGATTTGTAACATTCATGGCCACCTAATGACGATGGACCACACAAATTGCGTCCCGGTTCAGTACATCGTCCACTAGCCGACTTGACTCCATGGGACTATTGCTGTCTCGGGCACATTATGGCCGTTCTGCTGTGAGTCTAGATAATAGAATGGGATGAAAAACTGATAGTGAATTGTAACGTTCAGGGCCACCTAATGACGATGGATCACTCAAATTGCGTCCCGATTCAATACATCGTCCTCCAGCAGACTTGTCTCCATGGGTCTATTGCTGCCTCGGGCACCTTATGGGAGGCCTGCTGTGACTCAAAGATTTTCGAATCGGACGAAAAACTGATAGTGAAATGTAACGTTCAGGGCCTCCTAATGACGATGGATCACTCAAATTGCGTCCCGATTCAATACATCGTCCTCCAGCCGACTTGACTCCATGGGTCTATTGCTGCCTCGGGCACCTTATGGCCGTTCTGCTGTGAGTCTAGATTATCGAATGGGACAAAAAACTGATAGTGAATTGTAACGTTCAGGGCCTCCTAATGACGATGGATCACTCAAATTGCGTCCCGATTCAATACATCGTCCTCCAGCAGACTTGTCTCCATGGGTCTATTGCTGCCTCGGGCACCTTATGGCCGTTCTGCAGTGAGTCTAGATTATCGAATGGGACGAAAAACTGATAGTGAATTGTGACGTTCAGGGCCACCTAATGACGATGGATCTCTCAAATTGCGTCCCGATTCAGTACATCGTCCTCCAGCCGACTTGACTCCATGGGTCTATTGCTGCCTCGGGCACCTTATGGCCGTTCTGCTGTGAGTCTAGATTATCGAATGGGACGAAAAACTGATAGTGAATTGTAACGTTCAGGGCCTCCTAATGACGATGGATCACTCAAATTGCGTCCCGATTCAATACATCGTCCTCCAGCCGACATGACTCCATGGGTCTATTGCTGCCTCGGGCACCTTATGGCCGTTCTGCTGTGAGTCTAGATTATCGAATGGGACGAAAAACTGTAGTGAATTGTAACGTTCAGGGCCTCCTAATGACGATGGATCACTCAAATTGCGTCCCGATTCAATACATCGTCCTCCGGCAGACTTGTCTCCATGGGTCGATTGCTGCCTCGGGTACCTAATGGCCGTTCTGCTGTGAGTCAAAGATTTTCGAATCGGACGAAAAACTGATAGTGAATTGTAACATTCAGGGCCACCTAATGACGATGGACCACGCAAATTGCGTCCCGATTCACTACATCGTCCTCCAGCCGAGTTGACTCCATGGGTCTATTGCTGCCTCGGGCACCTTATGGCCGTTCTGCTGTGAATCTAGATTATCGAATGGGACGAAAAACTGATAGTGAATTGTAACGTTCAGGGCCACCTAATGACGATGGATCACTCAAATTGCGTCCCGATTCAATACATCGTCCCCAGCCGGCTTGTCTCCATGGGTCTATTGCTGCCTCGGGCACCTTATGGCCGTTCTGCTGTGAGTCAAAGATTTTCGAATCGGACGAAAAACTGATAGTGAATTGTAACTTTCAGGGCCACCTAATGACGATGGATCACACAAATTGCGTCCCGGTTCAGTACATCGTCCACTAGCCGACTTGACTCCATGGGACTATTGCTGTCTCGGGCACCTTATGGCCGTTCTGCTGTGAGTCTAGATAATAGAATGGGATGAAAAACTGATAGTGAATTGTAACGTTCAGGGCCACCTAATGACGATGGATCACTCAAATTGCGTCCCGATTCAATACATCGTCCTCCAGCAGACTTGTCTCCATGGGTCTATTGCTGCCTCGGGCACCTTATGGCAGGCCTGCTGTGACTCAAAGATTTTCGAATCGGACGAAAAACTGATAGTGAAATGTAACGTTCAGGGCCTCCTAATGACGATGGATCACTCAAATTGCGTCCCGATTCAATACATCGTCCTCCAGCCGACTTGACTCCATGGGTCTATTGCTGCCTCGGGCACCTTATGGCCGTTCTGCTGTGAGTCTAGATTATCGAATGGGACAAAAAACTGATAGTGAATTGTAACGTTCAGGGCCTCCTAATGACGATGGATCACTCAAATTGCGTCCCGATTCAATACATCGTCCTCCAGCAGACTTGTCTCCATGGGTCTATTGCTGCCTCGGGCACCTTATGGCCGTTCTGCTGTGAGTCTAGATTATCGAATGGGACGAAAAACTGATAGTGAATTGTGACGTTCAGGGCCTCCTAATGACGATGGATCACTCAAATTGCGTCCCGATTCAATACATCGTCCTCCGGCAGACTTGTCTCCATGGGTCGATTGCTGCCTCGGGTACCTAATGGCCGTTCTGCTGTGAGTCAAAGATTTTCGAATCGGACGAAAAACTGATAGTGAATTGTAACATTCAGGGCCACCTAATGACGATGGACCACGCAAATTGCGTCCCGATTCAATACATCGTCCTCCAGCCGAGTTGACTCCATGGGTCTATTGCTGCCTCGGGCACCTTATGGCCGTTCTGCTGTGAATCTAGATTATCGAATGGGACGAAAAACTGATAGTGAATTGTAACGTTCAGGGCCACCTAATGACGATGGATCACTCAAATTGCGTCCCGATTCAATACATCGTCCCCAGCCGACTTGTCTCCATGGGTCTATTGCTGCCTCGGGCACCTTATGGCCGTTCTGCTGTGAGTCTAGATTATCGAATGGGACGAAAAACTGATAGCGAATTGTAACGTTCAGGGCCACCTAATGACGATGGATCACTCAAATTGCGTCCTGATTCAATACATCGTCCTCCAGCAGACTTGACTTCATGGGTCTATTGCTGCCTCGGGCACCTTATGGCCGTTCTGCTGTGAGTCAAAGATTTTCGAATCGGACGAAAAACTGATAGTGAATTGTAACATTCAGGGCCACCTAATGACGATGGACCACACAAATTGCGTCCCGATTCAGTACATCGTCCACTAGCCGACTTGACTCCATGGGACTATTCCTGCCTCGGGCACCTTATGGCCGTTCTGCTGTGAGTCTAGATTATAGAATGGGATGAAAAACTGATAGTGAATAGTAACGTTCAGGGCCACCTAATGACGATGGAACACTCAAATTGCGTCCCGATTCAATACATCGTCCTCCAGCAGACTTGTTTCCATGGGTCTATTGCTGCCTCGGGCACCTTATGGCAGGCCTGCTGTGACTCAAAGATTTTCGAATCGGACGAAAAACTGATAGTGAATTGTAACGTTCAGGGCCTCCTAATGACGATGGAACACTCAAATTCCGTCCCGATTCAATACATCGTCCTCCAGCAGACTTGTCTCCATGGGTCGATTGCTGCCTCGGGCACCTTATGGCCGTTCTGATGTGAGTCAAAGATTTTCGAATCGGACGAAAAACTGATAGTGAATTGTAACGTTCAGGGCCACCTAATGACGATGGATCACTCAAATTGCGTCCCGATTCAATACATCGTCCTCCAGCCGACTTGACTCCATGGGTCTATTGCTGCCTCGGGCACCTTATGGCCGTTCTGCTGTGAGTCTAGATTATCGAATGGGACAAAAAACTGATAGTGAATTGTAACGTTCAGGGCCTCCTAATGACGATGGATCACTCAAATTGCGTCCCGATTCAATACATCGTCCTCCAGCAGACTTGTCTCCATGGGTCTATTGCTGCCTCGGGCACCTTATGGCAGTTCTGCTGTGAGTCTAGATTATCGAATGGGACGAAAAACTGATAGTGAATTGTAACGTTCTGGGCCTCCTAATGCCGATGGATCACTCAAATTGCGTCTTGATTCAATACATCGTCCTCCAGCCGACTTGACTCCATGGGTCTATTGCTGCCTCGGGCACCTTATGGCCGTTCTGCTGTGAGTCTAGATTATCGAATGGGACGAAAAACTGATAGTGAATTGTAACGTTCAGGGCCTCCTAATGACGATGGATCACTCAAATTGCGTCCCGATTCAATACATCGTCCTCCGGCAGACTTGTCTCCATGGGTCGATTGCTGCCTCGGGTACCTAATGGCCGTTCTGCTGTGAGTCAAAGATTTTCGAATCGGACGAAAAACTGATAGTGAATTGTAACATTCAGGGCCACCTAATGACGATGGACCACGCAAATTGCGTCCCGATTCAATACATCGTCCTCCAGCCGAGTTGACTCCATGGGTCTATTGCTGCCTCGGGCACCTTATGGCCGTTCTGCTGTGAGTCTAGATTATCGAATGGGACGAAAAACTGATAGTGAATTGTAACGTTCAGGGCCACCTAATGACGATGGATCACTCAAATTGCGTCCTGATTCAATACATCGTCCTCCAGCAGACTTGACTTCATGGGTCTATTGCTGCCTCGGGCACCTTATGGCCGTTCTGCTGTGAGTCAAAGATTTTCGAATCGGACGAAAAACTGATAGTGAATTGTAACTTTCAGGGCCACCTAATGACGATGGATCACTCAAATTGCGTCCCGATTCAATACATCGTCCTCCAGCAGACTTGTCTCCATGGGTCGATTGCTGCCTCCGGCACCTGATGGCCAACGCTGTGAGTCAAAGATTTCGAATCGGACGAAAAACTGATAGTGATTTGTAACATTCATGGCCACCTAATGACGATGGATCACTCAAATTGCGTCCTGATTCAATACATCGTCCTCCAGCAGACTTGTCTCCATGGGTCTATTGCTGCCTCGGGCACCTTATGGCAGGCCTGCTGTGACTCAAAGATTTTCGAATCGGACGAAAAACTGATAGTGAAATGTAACGTTCAGGCCTCCTAATGACGATGGATCACTCAAATTGCGTCCCGATTCAATACATCGTCCTCCAGCCGACTTGACTCCATGGGTCTATTGCTGCCTCGGGCACCTTATGGCCGTTCTGCTGTGAGTCTAGATTATCGAATGGGACAAAAAACTGATAGTGAATTGTAACGTTCAGGGCCTCCTAATGACGATGGATCACTCAAATTGCGTCCCGATTCAATACATCGTCCTCCAGCAGACTTGTCTCCATGGGTCTATTGCTGCCTCGGGCACCTTATGGCCGTTCTGCTGTGAGTCTAGATTATCGAATGGGACGAAAAACTGATAGTGAATTGTGACGTTCAGGGCCACCTAATGACGATGGATCTCTCAAATTGCGTCCCGATTCAGTACATAGTCCTCCAGCCGACTTGACTCCATGGGTCTATTGCTGCCTCGGGCACCTTATGGCCGTTCTGCTGTGAGTCTAGATTATCGAATATGACGAAAAACTGATAGTGAATTGTGACGTTCAGGGCCACCTAATGACGATGGATCTCTCAAATTGCGTCCCGATTCAGTACATCGTCCTCCAGCCGACTTGACTCCATGGGTCTATTGCTGCCTCGGGCACCTTATGGCCGTTCTGCTGTGAGTCTAGATTATCGAATGGGACGAAAAACTGATAGTGAATTGTAACGTTCAGGGCCTCCTAATGACGATGGATCACTCAAATTGCTTCCCGATTCAATACATCGTCCCCAGCCGACTTGTCTCCATGGGTCTATTGCTGCCTCGGGCACCTTATGGCCGTTCTGCTGTGAGTCTAGATTATCGAATGGGACGAAAAACTGATAGTGAATTGTAACGTTCAGGGCCACCTAATGACGATGGATCACTCAAATTGCGTCCTGATTCAATACATCGTCCTCCAGCAGACTTGACTTCATGGGTCTATTGCTGCCTCGGGCACCTTATGGCCGTTCTGCTGTGAGTCAAAGATTTTCGAATCGGACGAAAAACTGATAGTGAATTGTAACTTTCAGGGCCACCTAATGACGATGGATCACTCAAATTGCGTCCCGATTCAATACATCGTCCTCCAGCAGACTTGTCTCCATGGGTCGATTGCTGCCTCCGGCACCTGATGGCCAACGCTGTCAGTCAAAGATTTCGAATCGGACGAAAAACTGATAGTGATTTGTAACATTCATGGCCACCTAATGACGATGGACCACACAAATTGCGTCCCGGTTCAGTACATCGTCCACTAGCCGACTTGACTCCATGGGACTATTGCTGTCTCGGGCACATTATGGCCGTTCTGCTGTGAGTCTAGATAATAGAATGGGATGAAAAACTGATAGTGAATTGTAACGTTCAGGGCCACCTAATGACGATGGATCACTCAAATTGCGTCCCGATTCAATACATCGTCCTCCAGCAGACTTGTCTCCATGGGTCTATTGCTGCCTCGGGCACCTTATGGCAGGCCTGCTGTGACTCAAAGATTTTCGAATCGGACGAAAAACTGATAGTGAAATGTAACGTTCAGGGCCTCCTAATGACGATGGATCACTCAAATTGCGTCCCGATTCAATACATCGTCCTCCAGCCGACTTGACTCCATGGGTCTATTGCTGCCTCGGGCACCTTATGGCCGTTCTGCTGTGAGTCTAGATTATCGAATGGGACAAAAAACTGATAGTGAATTGTAACGTTCAGGGCCTCCTAATGACGATGGATCACTCAAATTGCGTCCCGATTCAATACATCGTCCTCCAGCAGACTTGTCTCCATGGGTCTATTGCTGCCTCGGGCACCTTATGGCCGTTCTGCTGTGAGTCTAGATTATCGAATGGGACGAAAAACTGATAGTGAATTGTGACGTTCAGGGCCACCTAATGACGATGGATCTCTCAAATTGCGTCCCGATTCAGTACATCGTCCTCCAGCCGACTTGACTCCATGGGTCTATTGCTGCCTCGGGCACCTTATGGCCGTTCTGCTGTGAGTCTAGATTATCGAATGGGACGAAAAACTGATAGTGAATTGTAACGTTCAGGGCCTCCTAATGACGATGGATCACTCAAATTGCGTCCCGATTCAATACATCGTCCTCCAGCCGACATGACTCCATGGGTCTATTGCTGCCTCGGGCACCTTATGGCCGTTCTGCTGTGAGTCTAGATTATCGAATGGGACGAAAAACTGTAGTGAATTGTAACGTTCAGGGCCTCCTAATGACGATGGATCACTCAAATTGCGTCCCGATTCAATACATCGTCCTCCGGCAGACTTGTCTCCATGGGTCGATTGCTGCCTCGGGTACCTAATGGCCGTTCTGCTGTGAGTCAAAGATTTTCGAATCGGACGAAAAACTGATAGTGAATTGTAACATTCAGGGCCACCTAATGACGATGGACCACGCAAATTGCGTCCCGATTCACTACATCGTCCTCCAGCCGAGTTGACTCCATGGGTCTATTGCTGCCTCGGGCACCTTATGGCCGTTCTGCTGTGAATCTAGATTATCGAATGGGACGAAAAACTGATAGTGAATTGTAACGTTCAGGGCCACCTAATGACGATGGATCACTCAAATTGCGTCCCGATTCAATACATCGTCCCCAGCCGGCTTGTCTCCATGGGTCTATTGCTGCCTCGGGCACCTTATGGCCGTTCTGCTGTGAGTCAAAGATTTTCGAATCGGACGAAAAACTGATAGTGAATTGTAACTTTCAGGGCCACCTAATGACGATGGATCACACAAATTGCGTCCCGGTTCAGTACATCGTCCACTAGCCGACTTGACTCCATGGGACTATTGCTGTCTCGGGCACCTTATGGCCGTTCTGCTGTGAGTCTAGATAATAGAATGGGATGAAAAACTGATAGTGAATTGTAACGTTCAGGGCCACCTAATGACGATGGATCACTCAAATTGCGTCCCGATTCAATACATCGTCCTCCAGCAGACTTGTCTCCATGGGTCTATTGCTGCCTCGGGCACCTTATGGCAGGCCTGCTGTGACTCAAAGATTTTCGAATCGGACGAAAAACTGATAGTGAAATGTAACGTTCAGGGCCTCCTAATGACGATGGATCACTCAAATTGCGTCCCGATTCAATACATCGTCCTCCAGCCGACTTGACTCCATGGGTCTATTGCTGCCTCGGGCACCTTATGGCCGTTCTGCTGTGAGTCTAGATTATCGAATGGGACAAAAAACTGATAGTGAATTGTAACGTTCAGGGCCTCCTAATGACGATGGATCACTCAAATTGCGTCCCGATTCAATACATCGTCCTCCAGCAGACTTGTCTCCATGGGTCTATTGCTGCCTCGGGCACCTTATGGCCGTTCTGCTGTGAGTCTAGATTATCGAATGGGACGAAAAACTGATAGTGAATTGTGACGTTCAGGGCCTCCTAATGACGATGGATCACTCAAATTGCGTCCCGATTCAATACATCGTCCTCCGGCAGACTTGTCTCCATGGGTCGATTGCTGCCTCGGGTACCTAATGGCCGTTCTGCTGTGAGTCAAAGATTTTCGAATCGGACGAAAAACTGATAGTGAATTGTAACATTCAGGGCCACCTAATGACGATGGACCACGCAAATTGCGTCCCGATTCAATACATCGTCCTCCAGCCGAGTTGACTCCATGGGTCTATTGCTGCCTCGGGCACCTTATGGCCGTTCTGCTGTGAATCTAGATTATCGAATGGGACGAAAAACTGATAGTGAATTGTAACGTTCAGGGCCACCTAATGACGATGGATCACTCAAATTGCGTCCCGATTCAATACATCGTCCCCAGCCGACTTGTCTCCATGGGTCTATTGCTGCCTCGGGCACCTTATGGCCGTTCTGCTGTGAGTCTAGATTATCGAATGGGACGAAAAACTGATAGCGAATTGTAACGTTCAGGGCCACCTAATGACGATGGATCACTCAAATTGCGTCCTGATTCAATACATCGTCCTCCAGCAGACTTGACTTCATGGGTCTATTGCTGCCTCGGGCACCTTATGGCCGTTCTGCTGTGAGTCAAAGATTTTCGAATCGGACGAAAAACTGATAGTGAATTGTAACATTCAGGGCCACCTAATGACGATGGACCACACAAATTGCGTCCCGATTCAGTACATCGTCCACTAGCCGACTTGACTCCATGGGACTATTCCTGCCTCGGGCACCTTATGGCCGTTCTGCTGTGAGTCTAGATTATAGAATGGGATGAAAAACTGATAGTGAATAGTAACGTTCAGGGCCACCTAATGACGATGGAACACTCAAATTGCGTCCCGATTCAATACATCGTCCTCCAGCAGACTTGTTTCCATGGGTCTATTGCTGCCTCGGGCACCTTATGGCAGGCCTGCTGTGACTCAAAGATTTTCGAATCGGACGAAAAACTGATAGTGAATTGTAACGTTCAGGGCCTCCTAATGACGATGGAACACTCAAATTCCGTCCCGATTCAATACATCGTCCTCCAGCAGACTTGTCTCCATGGGTCGATTGCTGCCTCGGGCACCTTATGGCCGTTCTGATGTGAGTCAAAGATTTTCGAATCGGACGAAAAACTGATAGTGAATTGTAACGTTCAGGGCCACCTAATGACGATGGATCACTCAAATTGCGTCCCGATTCAATACATCGTCCTCCAGCCGACTTGACTCCATGGGTCTATTGCTGCCTCGGGCACCTTATGGCCGTTCTGCTGTGAGTCTAGATTATCGAATGGGACAAAAAACTGATAGTGAATTGTAACGTTCAGGGCCTCCTAATGACGATGGATCACTCAAATTGCGTCCCGATTCAATACATCGTCCTCCAGCAGACTTTTCTCCATGGGTCTATTGCTGCCTCGGGCACCTTATGGCAGTTCTGCTGTGAGTCTAGATTATCGAATGGGACGAAAAACTGATAGTGAATTGTAACGTTCTGGGCCTCCTAATGCCGATGGATCACTCAAATTGCGTCCCGATTCAATACATCGTCCTCCAGCCGACTTGACTCCATGGGTCTATTGCTGCCTCGGGCACCTTATGGCCGTTCTGCTGTGAGTCTAGATTATCGAATGGGACGAAAAACTGATAGTGAATTGTAACGTTCAGGGCCTCCTAATGACGATGGATCACTCAAATTGCGTCCCGATTCAATACATCGTCCTCCAGCCGAGTTGACTCCGTGGGTCTATTGCTGCCTCGGGCACCTTAAGGCCGTTCTGCTGTGAATCTAGATAATCGAATGGGACGAAAAACTGATAGTGAATTGTAACGTTCAGGGCCACCTAATGACGATGGATCACTCAAATTGCGTCCCGATTCAATACATCGTCCCCAACCGACTTGTCTCCATGGGTCTATTGCTGCCTCGGGCACCTTATGGCCGTTCTGCTGTGAGTCTAGATTATCGAATCGGACGAAAAACTGATAGTGAATTGTAACGTTCAGGGCCACCTAATGACGATGGACCACGCAAATTGCGTCCTGATTCAATACATCGTCCTCCAGCAGACTTGACTTCATGGGTCTATTGCTGCCTCGGGCACCCTTTGGCCGTTCTCCTGTGAGTCAAAAATTTTCGAACCGGACGAAAAACTGATAGTGAATTGTAACGTTCAAGGCCTCCTAATGACGATGGAACACTCAAATTGGGTCCCGATTCAATACATCGTCCTCCAGCAGACTTGTCTCCATGCGTCTATTGCTGCCTCGGGCACCTTATGGCCGTTCTGCTGTGAGTCAAAGATTTTCGAATCGGACGAAAAACTGATAGTGAATTGTAACGTTCAGGGCCACCTAATGACGATGGATCACTCAAATTGCGTCCCGATTCAATACATCGTCCTCCAGCCGACTTGACTCCATGGGTCTATTGCTGCCTCGGGCACCTTACGGCCGTTCTGCTGTGAGTCTAGATTATCGAATGGGACAAAAAACTGATTGTGAATTGTAACGTTCAGGGCCTCCTAATGTCGATGGATCACTCAAATTGCGTCCCGATTCAATACATCGTCCTCCAGCAGACTTGTCTCCATGGGTCTATTGCTGCCTCGGGCACCTTATGGCCGTTCTGCTGTGAGTCTAGATTATCGAATGGGACGAAAAACTGATAGTGGATTGTAACGTTCAGGGCCTCCTAATGACGATGGATCACTCAAATTGCGTCCCGATTCAATACATCGTCCTCCAGCAGACTTGTCTCCATGGGTCGATTGCTGCCTCCGGCACCTAAAGGCCGTTCTGCTGTGAGTCAAAGATTTTCGAATCGGACGAAAAACTGATAGTGAATTGTAACATTCAGGGCCACCTAATGACGATGGACCACGCAAATTGCGTCCCGATTCAATAAATCGTCCTCCAGCCGAGTTGACCCCATGGGTCCATTGCTGCCTCGGGCACCTTATGGCCGTTCTGCTGTGAGTCTAGATTATCGAATGGGACGAAAAACTGATAGTGAATTGTAACGTTCAGGGCCTCCTAATGACGATGGATCACTCAAATTGCGTCCCGATTCAATACATCGTCCTCCAGCCGACATGACTCCATGGGTCTATTGCTGCCTCGGGCACCTTATGGCCGTTCTGCTGTGAGTCTAGATTATCGAATGGGACGAAAAACTGATAGTGAATTGTAACGTTCAGGGCCTCCTAATGACGATGGATCACTCAAATTGCGTCCCGATTCAATACATCGTCCTCCGGCAGACTTGTCTCCATGGGTCGATTGCTGCCTCGGGTACCTAATGGCCGTTCTGCTGTGAGTCACAGATTTTCGAATCGGACGAAAAACTGATAGTGAATTGTAACATTCAGGGCCACCTAATGACGATGGACCACGCAAATTGCGTCCCGATTCAATACATCGTCCTCCAGCCGAGTTGACTCCATGGGTCTATTGCTGCCTCGGGCACCTTATGGCCGTTCTGCTGTGAGTCAAAGATTTTCGAATCGGACGAAAAACTGATAGTGAATTGTAACGTTCAGGGCCACCTAATGACGATGGATCACTCAAATTGCGTCCCGATTCAATACATCGTCCTCCAGCCGACTTGACTCCATGGGTCTATTGCTGCCTCGGGCACCTTATGGCCGTTCTGCTGTGAGTCTAGATTATCGAATGGGACAAAAAACTGATAGTGAATTGTAACGTTCAGGGCCTCCTAATGTCGATGGATCACTCAAATTGCGTCCCGATTCAATACATCGTCCTCCAGCAGACTTGTCTCCATGGGTCTATTGCTGCCTCGGGCACCTTATGGCCGTTCTGCTGTGAGTCTAGATTATCGAATGGGACGAAAAACTGATAGTGAATTGTAACGTTCAGGGCCTCCTAATGACGATGGATCACTCAAATTGCGTCCCGATTCAATACATCGTCCTCCAGCCGACATGACTCCATGGGTCTATTGCTGCCTCGGGCACCTTATGGCCGTTCTGCTGTGAGTCTAGATTATCGAATGGGACGAAAAACTGATAGTGAATTGTAACGTTCAGGGCCTCCTAATGACGATGGATCACTCAAATTGCGTCCCGATTCAATACATCGTCCTCCGGCAGACTTGTCTCCATGGGTCGATTGCTGCCTCGGGTACCTAATGGCCGTTCTGCTGTGAGTCAAAGATTTTCGAATCGGACGAAAAACTGATAGTGAATTGTAACATTCAGGGCCACCTAATGACGATGGACCACGCAAACTGCGTCCCGATTCAATACATCGTCCTCCAGCCGAGTTGACTCCATGGGTCTATTGCTGCCTCGGGCACCTTATGGCCGTTCTGCTGTGAATCTAGATTATCGAATGGGACGAAAAACTGATAGTGAATTGTAACGTTCAGGGCCACCTAATGACGATGGATCACTCAAATTGCGTCCCGATTCAATTCATCGTCCCCAGCCGACTTGTCTCCATGGGTCTATTGCTGCCTCGGGCACCTTATGGCCGTTCTGCTGTGAGTCTAGATTATCGAATGGGACGAAAAACTGATAGTGAATTGTAACTTTCAGGGCCACCTAATGACGATGGATCACTCAAATTGCGTCCCGATTCAATACATCGTCCTCCAGCCGACTTGACTCCATGGGTCTATTGCTGCCTCGGGCACCTTATGGCCGTTCTGCTGTGAATCTAGATTATCGAATGGGACGAAAAACTGATAGTGAATTGTAACGTTCAGGGCCACCTAATGACGATGGATCACCCAAATTGCGTCCCGATTCAATACATCGTCCCCAGCCGACTTGTCTCCATGGGTCTATTGCTGCCTCGGGCACCTTATGGCCGTTCTGCTGTGAGTCTAGATTATCGAATGGGACGAAAAACTGATAGTGAATTGTAACGTTCAGGGCCTCCTAATGACGATGGATCACTCAAATTGCGTCCCGATTCAATACATCGTCCTCCGGCAGACTTGTCTCCATGGGTCGATTGCTGCCTCGGGTACCTAATGGCCGTTCTGCTGTGAGTCAAAGATTTTCGAATCGGACGAAAAACTGATAGTGAATTGTAACATTCAGGGCCACCTAATGACGATGGACCACGCAAATTGCGTCCCGATTCAATAAATCGTCCTCCAGCCGAGTTGACTCCATGGGTCTATTGCTGCCTCGGGCACCTTATGGCCGTTCTGCTGTGAGTCTAGATTATCGAATGGGACGAAAAACTGATAGTGAATTGTAACGTTCAGGGCCTCCTAATGACGATGGATCACTCAAATTGCGTCCCGATTCAATACATCGTCCTCCGGCAGACTTGTCTCCATGGGTCGATTGCTGCCTCGGGTACCTAATGGCCGTTCTGCTGTGAGTCAAAGATTTTCGAATCGGACGAAAAACTGATAGTGAATTGTAACATTCAGGGCCACCTAATGACGATGGACCACGCAAATTGCGTCCCGATTCAATACATCGTCCTCCAGCCGAGTTGACTCCATGGGTCTATTGCTGCCTCGGGCACCTTATGGCCGTTCTGCTGTGAATCTAGATTATCGAATGGGACGAAAAACTGATAGTGAATTGTAACGTTCAGGGCCACCTAATGACGATGGATCACTCAAATTGCGTCCCGATTCAATACATCGTCCTCCAGCAGACTTGTCTCCATGGGTCTATTGCTGCCTCGGGCACCTTATGGCCGTTCTGCTGTGAGTCTAGATTATCGAATGGGACGAAAAACTGATAGTGAATTGTGACGTTCAGGGCCACCTAATGACGATGGATCTCTCAAATTGCGTCCCGATTCAGTACATCGTCCTCCAGCCGACTTGACTCCATGGGTCTATTGCTGTCTCGGGCACCTTATGGCCGTTCTGCTGTGAGTCTAGATTATCGAATGGGACGAAAAACTGATAGTGAATTGTAACGTTCAGGGCCTCCTAATGACGATGGATCACTCAAATTGCGTCCCGATTCAATACATCGTCCTCCAGCCGACATGACTCCATGGGTCTATTGCTGCCTCGGGCACCTTATGGCCGTTCTGCTGTGAGTCTAGATTATCGAATGGGACGAAAAACTGATAGTGAATTGTAACGTTCAGGGCCTCCTAATGACGATGGATCACTCAAATTGCGTCCCGATTCAATACATCGTCCTCCGGCAGACTTGTCTCCATGGGTCGATTGCTGCCTCGGGTACCTAATGGCCGTTCTGCTGTGAGTCAAAGATTTTCGAATCGGACGAAAAACTGATAGTGAATTGTAACATTCAGGGCCACCTAATGACGATGGACCACGCAAACTGCGTCCCGATTCAATACATCGTCCTCCAGCCGAGTTGACTCCATGGGTCTATTGCTGCCTCGGGCACCTTATGGCCGTTCTGCTGTGAATCTAGATTATCGAATGGGACGAAAAACTGATAGTGAATTGTAACGTTCAGGGCCACCTAATGACGATGGATCACTCAAATTGCGTCCCGATTCAATACATCGTCCCCAGCCGACTTGTCTCCATGGGTCTATTGCTGCCTCGGGCACCTTATGGCCGTTCTGCTGTGAGTCTAGATTATCGAATGGGACGAAAAACTGATAGTGAATTGTAACTTTCAGGGCCACCTAATGACGATGGATCACTCAAACTGCGTCCCGATTCAATACATCGTCCTCCAGCCGACTTGACTCCATGGGTCTATTGCTGCCTCGGGCACCTTATGGCCGTTCTGCTGTGAATCTAGATTATCGAATGGGACGAAAAACTGATAGTGAATTGTAACGTTCAGGGCCTCCTAATGACGATGGATCACTCAAATTGCGTCCCGATTCAATACATCGTCCTCCAGCCGACATGACTCCATGGGTCTATTGCTGCCTCGGGCACCTTATGGCCGTTCTGCTGTGAGTCTAGATTATCGAATGGGACGAAAAACTGATAGTGAATTGTAACGTTCAGGGCCTCCTAATGACGATGGATCACTCAAATTGCGTCCCGATTCAATACATCGTCCTCCGGCAGACTTGTCTCCATGGGTCGATTGCTGCCTCGGGTACCTAATGGCCGTTCTGCTGTGAGTCAAAGATTTTCGAATCGGACGAAAAACTGATAGTGAATTGTAACATTCAGGGCCACCTAATGACGATGGACCACGCAAACTGCGTCCCGATTCAATACATCGTCCTCCAGCCGAGTTGACTCCATGGGTCTATTGCTGCCTCGGGCACCTTATGGCCGTTCTGCTGTGAATCTAGATTATCGAATGGGACGAAAAACTGATAGTGAATTGTAACGTTCAGGGCCACCTAATGACGATGGATCACTCAAATTGCGTCCCGATTCAATACATCGTCCCCAGCCGACTTGTCTCCATGGGTCTATTGCTGCCTCGGGCACCTTATGGCCGTTCTGCTGTGAGTCTAGATTATCGAATGGGACGAAAAACTGATAGTGAATTGTAACTTTCAGGGCCACCTAATGACGATGGATCACTCAAACTGCGTCCCGATTCAATACATCGTCCTCCAGCCGACTTGACTCCATGGGTCTATTGCTGCCTCGGGCACCTTATGGCCGTTCTGCTGTGAATCTAGATTATCGAATGGGACGAAAAACTGATAGTGAATTGTAACGTTCAGGGCCACCTAATGACGATGGATCACCCAAATTGCGTCCCGATTCAATACATCGTCCCCAGCCGACTTGTCTCCATGGGTCTATTGCTGCCTCGGGCACCTTATGGCCGTTCTGCTGTGAGTCTAGATTATCGAATGGGACGAAAAACTGATAGTGAATTGTAACGTTCAGGGCCTCCTAATGACGATGGATCACTCAAATTGCGTCCCGATTCAATACATCGTCCTCCGGCAGACTTGTCTCCATGGGTCGATTGCTGCCTCGCGTACCTAATGGCCGTTCTGCTGTGAGTCAAAGATTTTCGAATCGGACGAAAAACTGATAGTGAATTGTAACATTCAGGGCCACCTAATGACGATGGACCACGCAAATTGCGTCCCGATTCAATACATCGTCCTCCAGCCGAGTTGACTCCATGGGTCTATTGCTGCCTCGGGCACCTTATGGCCGTTCTGCTGTGAATCTAGATTATCGAATGGGACGAAAAACTGATAGTGAATTGTAACGTTCAGGGCCACCTAATGACGATGGATCACTCAAATTGCGTCCCGATTCAATACATCGTCCTCCAGCAGACTTGTCTCCATGGGTCTATTGCTGCCTCGGGCACCTTATGGCCGTTCTGCTGTGAGTCTAGATTATCGAATGGGACGAAAAACTGATAGTGAATTGTGACGTTCAGGGCCACCTAATGACGATGGATCTCTCAAATTGCGTCCCGATTCAGTACATCGTCCTCCAGCCGACTTGACTCCATGGGTCTATTGCTGCCTCGGGCACCTTATGGCCGTTCTGCTGTGAGTCTAGATTATCGAATGGGACGAAAAACTGATAGTGAATTGTAACGTTCAGGGCCTCCTAATGACGATGGATCACTCAAATTGCGTCCCGATTCAATACATCGTCCTCCAGCCGACATGACTCCATGGGTCTATTGCTGCCTCGGGCACCTTATGGCCGTTCTGCTGTGAGTCTAGATTATCGCATGGGACGAAAAACTGATAGTGAATTGTAACGTTCAGGGCCTCCTAATGACGATGGATCACTCAAATTGCGTCCCGATTCAATACATCGTCCTCCGGCAGACTTGTCTCCATGGGTCGATTGCTGCCTCGGGTACCTAATGGCCGTTCTGCTGTGAGTCAAAGATTTTCGAATCGGACGAAAAACTGATAGTGAATTGTAACGTTCAGGGCCACCTAATGACGATGGACCACGCAAATTGCGTCCCGATTCAATACATCGTCCTCCAGCCGAGTTGACTCCATGGGTCTATTGCTGCCTCGGGCACCTTATGGCCGTTCTGCTGTGAATCTAGATTATCGAATGGGACGAAAAACTGATAGTGAATTGTAACGTTCAGGGCCACCTAATGACGATGGATCACTCAAATTGCGTCCCGATTCAATACATCGTCCTCCAGCAGACTTGTCTCCATGGGTCTATTGCTGCCTCGGGCACCTTATGGCCGTTCTGCTGTGAGTCTAGATTATCGAATGGGACGAAAAACTGATAGTGAATTGTGACGTTCAGGGCCACCTAATGACGATGGATCTCTCAAATTGCGTCCCGATTCAGTACATCGTCCTCCAGCCGACTTGACTCCATGGGTCTATTGCTGCCTCGGGCACCTTATGGCCGTTCTGCTGTGAGTCTAGATTATCGAATGGGACGAAAAACTGATAGTGAATTGTAACGTTCAGGGCCTCCTAATGACGATGGATCACTCAAATTGCGTCCCGATTCAATACATCGTCCTCCAGCCGACATGACTCCATGGGTCTATTGCTGCCTCGGGCACCTTATGGCCGTTCTGCTGTGAGTCTAGATTATCGCATGGGACGAAAAACTGATAGTGAATTGTAACGTTCAGGGCCTCCTAATGACGATGGATCACTCAAATTGCGTCCCGATTCAATACATCGTCCTCCGGCAGACTTGTCTCCATGGGTCGATTGCTGCCTCGGGTACCTAATGGCCGTTCTGCTGTGAGTCAAAGATTTTCGAATCGGACGAAAAACTGATAGTGAATTGTAACATTCAGGGCCACCTAATGACGATGGACCACGCAAACTGCGTCCCGATTCAATACATCGTCCTCCAGCCGAGTTGACTCCATGGGTCTATTGCTGCCTCGGGCACCTTATGGCCGTTCTGCTGTGAATCTAGATTATCGAATGGGACGAAAAACTGATAGTGAATTGTAACGTTCAGGGCCACCTAATGACGATGGATCACTCAAATTGCGTCCCGATTCAATACATCGTCCCCAGCCGACTTGTCTCCATGGGTCTATTGCTGCCTCGGGCACCTTATGGCCGTTCTGCTGTGAGTCTAGATTATCGAATGGGACGAAAAACTGATAGTGAATTGTAACGTTCAGGGCCTCCTAATGACGATGGATCACTCAAATTGCGTCCCGATTCAATACATCGTCCTCCAGCCGACATGACTCCATGGGTCTATTGCTGCCTCGGGCACCTTATGGCCGTTCTGCTGTGAGTCTAGATTATCGAATGGGACGAAAAACTGATAGTGAATTGTAACGTTCAGGGCCTCCTAATGACGATGGATCACTCAAATTGCGTCCCGATTCAATACATCGTCCTCCAGCCGACATGACTCCATGGGTCTATTGCTGCCTCGGGCACCATATGGCCGTTCTGCTGTGAGTCTAGATTATCGAATGGGACGAAAAACTGATAGTGAATTGTAACGTTCAGGGCCTCCTAATGACGATGGATCACTCAAATTGCGTCCCGATTTAATACATCGTCCTCCGGCAGACTTGTCTCCATGGGTCGATTGCTGCCTCGGGTACCTAATGGCCGTTCTGCTGTGAGTCAAAGATTTTCGAATCGGACGAAAAACTGATAGTGAATTGTAACATTCAGGGCCACCTAATGACGATGGACCACGCAAACTGCGTCCCGATTCAATACATCGTCCTCCAGCCGAGTTGACTCCATGGGTCTATTGCTGCCTCGGGCACCTTATGGCCGTTCTGCTGTGAATCTAGATTATCGAATGGGACGAAAAACTGATAGTGAATTGTAACGTTCAGGGCCACCTAATGACGATGGATCACTCAAATTGCGTCCCGATTCAATACATCGTCCCCAGCCGACTTGTCTCCATGGGTCTATTGCTGCCTCGGGCACCTTATGGCCGTTCTGCTGTGAGTCTAGATTATCGAATGGGACGAAAAACTGATAGTGAATTGTAACTTTCAGGGCCACCTAATGACGATGGATCACTCAAATTGCGTCCCGATTCAATACATCGTCCTCCAGCCGACTTGACTCCATGGGTCTATTGCTGCCTCGGGCACCTTATGGCCGTTCTGCTGTGAATCTAGATTATCGAATGGGACGAAAAACTGATAGTGAATTGTAACGTTCAGGGCCACCTAATGACGATGGATCACCCAAATTGCGTCCCGATTCAATACATCGTCCCCAGCCGACTTGTCTCCATGGGTCTATTGCTGCCTCGGGCACCTTATGGCCGTTCTGCTGTGAGTCTAGATTATCGAATGGGACGAAAAACTGATAGTGAATTGTAACGTTCAGGGCCTCCTAATGACGATGGATCACTCAAATTGCGTCCCGATTCAATACATCGTCCTCCGGCAGACTTGTCTCCATGGGTCGATTGCTGCCTCGGGTACCTAATGGCCGTTCTGCTGTGAGTCAAAGATTTTCGAATCGGACGAAAAACTGATAGTGAATTGTAACATTCAGGGCCACCTAATGACGATGGACCACGCAAATTGCGTCCCGATTCAATAAATCGTCCTCCAGCCGAGTTGACTCCATGGGTCTATTGCTGCCTCGGGCACCTTATGGCCGTTCTGCTGTGAGTCTAGATTATCGAATGGGACGAAAAACTGATAGTGAATTGTAACGTTCAGGGTCTCCTAATGACGATGGATCACTCAAATTGCGTCCCGATTCAATACATCGTCCTCCAGCCGACATGACTCCATGGGTCTATTGCTGCCTCGGGCACCTTATGGCCGTTCTGCTGTGAGTCTAGATTATCGAATGGGACGAAAAACTGATAGTGAATTGTAACGTTCAGGGCCTCCTAATGACGATGGATCACTCAAATTGCGTCCCGATTCAATACATCGTCCTCCGGCAGACTTGTCTCCATGGGTCGATTGCTGCCTCGGGTACCTAATGGCCGTTCTGCTGTGAGTCAAAGATTTTCGAATCGGACGAAAAACTGATAGTGAATTGTAACATTCAGGGCCACCTAATGACGATGGACCACGCAAATTGCGTCCCGATTCAATACATCGTCCTCCAGCCGAGTTGACTCCATGGGTCTATTGCTGCCTCGGGCACCTTATGGCCGTTCTGCTGTGAATCTAGATTATCGAATGGGACGAAAAACTGATAGTGAATTGTAACGTTCAGGGCCACCTAATGACGATGGATCACTCAAATTGCGTCCCGATTCAATACATCGTCCTCCAGCAGACTTGTCTCCATGGGTCTATTGCTGCCTCGGGCACCTTATGGCCGTTCTGCTGTGAGTCTAGATTATCGAATGGGACGAAAAACTGATAGTGAATTGTGACGTTCAGGGCCACCTAATGACGATGGATCTCTCAAATTGCGTCCCGATTCAGTACATCGTCCTCCAGCCGACTTGACTCCATGGGTCTATTGCTGCCTCGGGCACCTTATGGCCGTTCTGCTGTGAGTCTAGATTATCGAATGGGACGAAAAACTGATAGTGAATTGTAACGTTCAGGGCCTCCTAATGACGATGGATCACTCAAATTGCGTCCCGATTCAATACATCGTCCTCCAGCCGACATGACTCCATGGGTCTATTGCTGCCTCGGGCACCTTATGGCCGTTCTGCTGTGAGTCTAGATTATCGAATGGGACGAAAAACTGATAGTGAATTGTAACGTTCAGGGCCTCCTAATGACGATGGATCACTCAAATTGCGTCCCGATTCAATACATCGTCCTCCGGCAGACTTGTCTCCATGGGTCGATTGCTGCCTCGGGTACCTAATGGCCGTTCTGCTGTGAGTCAAAGATTTTCGAATCGGACGAAAAACTGATAGTGAATTGTAACATTCAGGGCCACCTAATGACGATGGACCACGCAAACTGCGTCCCGATTCAATACATCGTCCTCCAGCCGAGTTGACTCCATGGGTCTATTGCTGCCTCGGGCACCTTATGGCCGTTCTGCTGTGAATCTAGATTATCGAATGGGACGAAAAACTGATAGTGAATTGTAACGTTCAGGGCCACCTAATGACGATGGATCACTCAAATTGCGTCCCGATTCAATACATCGTCCCCAGCCGACTTGTCTCCATGGGTCTATTGCTGCCTCGGGCACCTTATGGCCGTTCTGCTGTGAGTCTAGATTATCGAATGGGACGAAAAACTGATAGTGAATTGTAACTTTCAGGGCCACCTAATGACGATGGATCACTCAAATTGCGTCCCGATTCAATACATCGTCCTCCAGCCGACTTGACTCCATGGGTCTATTGCTGCCTCGGGCACCTTATGGCCGTTCTGCTGTGAATCTAGATTATCGAATGGGACGAAAAACTGATAGTGAATTGTAACGTTCAGGGCCACCTAATGACGATGGATCACCCAAATTGCGTCCCGATTCAATACATCGTCCCCAGCCGACTTGTCTCCATGGGTCTATTGCTGCCTCGGGCACCTTATGGCCGTTCTGCTGTGAGTCTAGATTATCGAATGGGACGAAAAACTGATAGTGAATTGTAACGTTCAGGGCCTCCTAATGACGATGGATCACTCAAATTGCGTCCCGATTCAATACATCGTCCTCCGGCAGACTTGTCTCCATGGGTCGATTGCTGCCTCGGGTACCTAATGGCCGTTCTGCTGTGAGTCAAAGATTTTCGAATCGGACGAAAAACTGATAGTGAATTGTAACATTCAGGGCCACCTAATGACGATGGACCACGCAAATTGCGTCCCGATTCAATAAATCGTCCTCCAGCCGAGTTGACTCCATGGGTCTATTGCTGCCTCGGGCACCTTATGGCCGTTCTGCTGTGAGTCTAGATTATCGAATGGGACGAAAAACTGATAGTGAATTGTAACGTTCAGGGCCTCCTAATGACGATGGATCACTCAAATTGCGTCCCGATTCAATACATCGTCCTCCAGCCGACATGACTCCATGGGTCTATTGCTGCCTCGGGCACCTTATGGCCGTTCTGCTGTGAGTCTAGATTATCGAATGGGACGAAAAACTGATAGTGAATTGTAACGTTCAGGGCCTCCTAATGACGATGGATCACTCAAATTGCGTCCCGATTCAATACATCGTCCTCCGGCAGACTTGTCTCCATGGGTCGATTGCTGCCTCGGGTACCTAATGGCCGTTCTGCTGTGAGTCAAAGATTTTCGAATCGGACGAAAAACTGATAGTGAATTGTAACATTCAGGGCCACCTAATGACGATGGACCACGCAAATTGCGTCCCGATTCAATACATCGTCCTCCAGCCGAGTTGACTCCATGGGTCTATTGCTGCCTCGGGCACCTTATGGCCGTTCTGCTGTGAATCTAGATTATCGAATGGGACGAAAAACTGATAGTGAATTGTAACGTTCAGGGCCACCTAATGACGATGGATCACTCAAATTGCGTCCCGATTCAATACATCGTCCTCCAGCAGACTTGTCTCCATGGGTCTATTGCTGCCTCGGGCACCTTATGGCCGTTCTGCTGTGAGTCTAGATTATCGAATGGGACGAAAAACTGATAGTGAATTGTGACGTTCAGGGCCACCTAATGACGATGGATCTCTCAAATTGCGTCCCGATTCAGTACATCGTCCTCCAGCCGACTTGACTCCATGGGTCTATTGCTGCCTCGGGCACCTTATGGCCGTTCTGCTGTGAGTCTAGATTATCGAATGGGACGAAAAACTGATAGTGAATTGTAACGTTCAGGGCCTCCTAATGACGATGGATCACTCAAATTGCGTCCCGATTCAATACATCGTCCTCCAGCCGACATGACTCCATGGGTCTATTGCTGCCTCGGGCACCTTATGGCCGTTCTGCTGTGAGTCTAGATTATCGAATGGGACGAAAAACTGATAGTGAATTGTAACGTTCAGGGCCTCCTAATGACGATGGATCACTCAAATTGCGTCCCGATTCAATACATCGTCCTCCGGCAGACTTGTCTCCATGGGTCGATTGCTGCCTCGGGTACCTAATGGCCGTTCTGCTGTGAGTCAAAGATTTTCGAATCGGACGAAAAACTGATAGTGAATTGTAACATTCAGGGCCACCTAATGACGATGGACCACGCAAACTGCGTCCCGATTCAATACATCGTCCTCCAGCCGAGTTGACTCCATGGGTCTATTGCTGCCTCGGGCACCTTATGGCCGTTCTGCTGTGAATCTAGATTATCGAATGGGACGAAAAACTGATAGTGAATTGTAACGTTCAGGGCCACCTAATGACGATGGATCACTCAAATTGCGTCCCGATTCAATACATCGTCCCCAGCCGACTTGTCTCCATGGGTCTATTGCTGCCTCGGGCACCTTATGGCCGTTCTGCTGTGAGTCTAGATTATCGAATGGGACGAAAAACTGATAGTGAATTGTAACTTTCAGGGCCACCTAATGACGATGGATCACTCAAACTGCGTCCCGATTCAATACATCGTCCTCCAGCCGACTTGACTCCATGGGTCTATTGCTGCCTCGGGCACCTTATGGCCGTTCTGCTGTGAATCTAGATTATCGAATGGGACGAAAAACTGATAGTGAATTGTAACGTTCAGGGCCACCTAATGACGATGGATCACCCAAATTGCGTCCCGATTCAATACATCGTCCCCAGCCGACTTGTCTCCATGGGTCTATTGCTGCCTCGGGCACCTTATGGCCGTTCTGCTGTGAGTCTAGATTATCGAATGGGACGAAAAACTGATAGTGAATTGTAACGTTCAGGGCCTCCTAATGACGATGGATCACTCAAATTGCGTCCCGATTCAATACATCGTCCTCCGGCAGACTTGTCTCCATGGGTCGATTGCTGCCTCGCGTACCTAATGGCCGTTCTGCTGTGAGTCAAAGATTTTCGAATCGGACGAAAAACTGATAGTGAATTGTAACATTCAGGGCCACCTAATGACGATGGACCACGCAAATTGCGTCCCGATTCAATACATCGTCCTCCAGCCGAGTTGACTCCATGGGTCTATTGCTGCCTCGGGCACCTTATGGCCGTTCTGCTGTGAATCTAGATTATCGAATGGGACGAAAAACTGATAGTGAATTGTAACGTTCAGGGCCACCTAATGACGATGGATCACTCAAATTGCGTCCCGATTCAATACATCGTCCTCCAGCAGACTTGTCTCCATGGGTCTATTGCTGCCTCGGGCACCTTATGGCCGTTCTGCTGTGAGTCTAGATTATCGAATGGGACGAAAAACTGATAGTGAATTGTGACGTTCAGGGCCACCTAATGACGATGGATCACTCAAATTGCGTCCCGATTCAATACATCGTCCTCCAGCCGACATGACTCCATGGGTCTATTGCTGCCTCGGGCACCTTATGGCCGTTCTGCTGTGAGTCTAGATTATCGCATGGGACGAAAAACTGATAGTGAATTGTAACGTTCAGGGCCTCCTAATGACGATGGATCACTCAAATTGCGTCCCGATTCAATACATCGTCCTCCGGCAGACTGGTCTCCATGGGTCGATTGCTGCCTCGGGTACCTAATGGCCGTTCTGCTGTGAGTCAAAGATTTTCGAATCGGACGAAAAACTGATAGTGAATTGTAACATTCAGGGCCACCTAATGACGATGGACCACGCAAACTGCGTCCCGATTCAATACATCGTCCTCCAGCCGAGTTGACTCCATGGGTCTATTGCTGCCTCGGGCACCTTATGGCCGTTCTGCTGTGAATCTAGATTATCGAATGGGACGAAAAACTGATAGTGAATTGTAACGTTCAGGGCCACCTAATGACGATGGATCACTCAAATTGCGTCCCGATTCAATACATCGTCCCCAGCCGACTTGTCTCCATGGGTCTATTGCTGCCTCGGGCACCTTATGGCCGTTCTGCTGTGAGTCTAGATTATCGAATGGGACGAAAAACTGATAGTGAATTGTAACGTTCAGGGCCTCCTAATGACGATGGATCACTCAAATTGCGTCCCGATTCAATACATCGTCCTCCAGCCGACATGACTCCATGGGTCTATTGCTGCCTCGGGCACCTTATGGCCGTTCTGCTGTGAGTCTAGATTATCGAATGGGACGAAAAACTGATAGTGAATTGTAACGTTCAGGGCCTCCTAATGACGATGGATCACTCAAATTGCGTCCCGATTCAATACATCGTCCTCCAGCCGACATGACACCATGGGTCTATTGCTGCCTCGGGCACCTTATGGCCGTTCTGCTGTGAGTCTAGATTATCGAATGGGACGAAAAACTGATAGTGAATTGTAACGTTCAGGGCCTCCTAATGACGATGGATCACTCAAATTGCGTCCCGATTCAATACATCGTCCTCCGGCAGACTTGTCTCCATGGGTCGATTGCTGCCTCGGGTACCTAATGGCCGTTCTGCTGTGAGTCAAAGATTTTCGAATCGGACGAAAAACTGATAGTGAATTGTAACATTCAGGGCCACCTAATGACGATGGACCACGCAAACTGCGTCCCGATTCAATACATCGTCCTCCAGCCGAGTTGACTCCATGGGTCTATTGCTGCCTCGGGCACCTTATGGCCGTTCTGCTGTGAATCTAGATTATCGAATGGGACGAAAAACTGATAGTGAATTGTAACGTTCAGGGCCACCTAATGACGATGGATCACTCAAATTGCGTCCCGATTCAATACATCGTCCCCAGCCGACTTGTCTCCATGGGTCTATTGCTGCCTCGGGCACCTTATGGCCGTTCTGCTGTGAGTCTAGATTATCGAATGGGACGAAAAACTGATAGTGAATTGTAACTTTCAGGGCCACCTAATGACGATGGACCACGCAAATTGCGTCCCGATTCAATAAATCGTCCTCCAGCCGAGTTGACTCCATGGGTCTATTGCTGCCTCGGGCACCTTATGGCCGTTCTGCTGTGAGTCTAGATTATCGAATGGGACGAAAAACTGATAGTGAATTGTAACGTTCAGGGCCTCCTAATGACGATGGATCACTCAAATTGCGTCCCGATTCAATACATCGTCCTCCAGCCGACATGACTCCATGGGTCTATTGCTGCCTCGGGCACCTTATGGCCGTTCTGCTGTGAGTCTAGATTATCGAATGGGACGAAAAACTGATAGTGAATTGTAACGTTCAGGGCCTCCTAATGACGATGGATCACTCAAATTGCGTCCCGATTCAATACATCGTCCTCCGGCAGACTTGTCTCCATGGGTCGATTGCTGCCTCGGGTACCTAATGGCCGTTCTGCTGTGAGTCAAAGATTTTCGAATCGGACGAAAAACTGATAGTGAATTGTAACATTCAGGGCCACCTAATGACGATGGACCACGCAAATTGCGTCCCGATTCAATACATCGTCCTCCAGCCGAGTTGACTCCATGGGTCTATTGCTGCCTCGGGCACCTTATGGCCGTTCTGCTGTGAATCTAGATTATCGAATGGGACGAAAAACTGATAGTGAATTGTAACGTTCAGGGCCACCTAATGACGATGGATCACTCAAATTGCGTCCCGATTCAATACATCGTCCCCAGCCGACTTGTCTCCATGGGTCTATTGCTGCCTCGGGCACCTTATGGCCGTTCTGCTGTGAGTCTAGATTATCGAATGGGACGAAAAACTGATAGTGAATTGTAACTTTCAGGGCCACCTAATGACGATGGACCACGCAAATTGCGTCCCGATTCAATAAATCGTCCTCCAGCCGAGTTGACTCCATGGGTCTATTGCTGCCTCGGGCACCTTATGGCCGTTCTGCTGTGAGTCTAGATTATCGAATGGGACGAAAAACTGATAGTGAATTGTAACGTTCAGGGCCTCCTAATGACGATGGATCACTCAAATTGCGTCCCGATTCAATACATCGTCCTCCAGCCGACATGACTCCATGGGTCTATTGCTGCCTCGGGCACCTTATGGCCGTTCTGCTGTGAGTCTAGATTATCGAATGGGACGAAAAACTGATAGTGAATTGTAACGTTCAGGGCCTCCTAATGACGATGGATCACTCAAATTGCGTCCCGATTCAATACATCGTCCTCCGGCAGACTTGTCTCCATGGGTCGATTGCTGCCTCGGGTACCTAATGGCCGTTCTGCTGTGAGTCAAAGATTTTCGAATCGGACGAAAAACTGATAGTGAATTGTAACATTCAGGGCCACCTAATGACGATGGACCACGCAAATTGCGTCCCGATTCAATACATCGTCCTCCAGCCGAGTTGACTCCATGGGTCTATTGCTGCCTCGGGCACCTTATGGCCGTTCTGCTGTGAATCTAGATTATCGAATGGGACGAAAAACTGATAGTGAATTGTAACGTTCAGGGCCACCTAATGACGATGGATCACTCAAATTGCGTCCCGATTCAATACATCGTCCTCCAGCAGACTTGTCTCCATGGGTCTATTGCTGCCTCGGGCACCTTATGGCCGTTCTGCTGTGAGTCTAGATTATCGAATGGGACGAAAAACTGATAGTGAATTGTGACGTTCAGGGCCACCTAATGACGATGGATCTCTCAAATTGCGTCCCGATTCAGTACATCGTCCTCCAGCCGACTTGACTCCATGGGTCTATTGCTGCCTCGGGCACCTTATGGCCGTTCTGCTGTGAGTCTAGATTATCGAATGGGACGAAAAACTGATAGTGAATTGTAACGTTCAGGGCCTCCTAATGACGATGGATCACTCAAATTGCGTCCCGATTCAATACATCGTCCTCCAGCCGACATGACTCCATGGGTCTATTGCTGCCTCGGGCACCTTATGGCCGTTCTGCTGTGAGTCTAGATTATCGAATGGGACGAAAAACTGATAGTGAATTGTAACGTTCAGGGCCTCCTAATGACGATGGATCACTCAAATTGCGTCCCGATTCAATACATCGTCCTCCGGCAGACTTGTCTCCATGGGTCGATTGCTGCCTCGGGTACCTAATGGCCGTTCTGCTGTGAGTCAAAGATTTTCGAATCGGACGAAAAACTGATAGTGAATTGTAACATTCAGGGCCACCTAATGACGATGGACCACGCAAACTGCGTCCCGATTCAATACATCGTCCTCCAGCCGAGTTGACTCCATGGGTCTATTGCTGCCTCGGGCACCTTATGGCCGTTCTGCTGTGAATCTAGATTATCGAATGGGACGAAAAACTGATAGTGAATTGTAACGTTCAGGGCCACCTAATGACGATGGATCACTCAAATTGCGTCCCGATTCAATACATCGTCCCCAGCCGACTTGTCTCCATGGGTCTATTGCTGCCTCGGGCACCTTATGGCCGTTCTGCTGTTCGTCTAGATTATCGAATGGGACGAAAAACTGATAGTGAATTGTAACTTTCAGGGCCACCTAATGACGATGGATCACTCAAATTGCGTCCCGATTCAATACATCGTCCTCCAGCCGACTTGACTCCATGGGTCTATTGCTGCCTCGGGCACCTTATGGCCGTTCTGCTGTGAATCTAGATTATCGAATGGGACGAAAAACTGATAGTGAATTGTAACGTTCAGGGCCACCTAATGACGATGGATCACCCAAATTGCGTCCCGATTCAATACATCGTCCCCAGCCGACTTGTCTCCATGGGTCTATTGCTGCCTCGGGCACCTTATGGCCGTTCTGCTGTGAGTCTAGATTATCGAATGGGACGAAAAACTGATAGTGAATTGTAACGTTCAGGGCCTCCTAATGACGATGGATCACTCAAATTGCGTCCCGATTCAATACATCGTCCTCCGGCAGACTTGTCTCCATGGGTCGATTGCTGCCTCGGGTACCTAATGGCCGTTCTGCTGTGAGTCAGAGATTTTCGAATCGGACGAAAAACTGATAGTGAATTGTAACATTCAGGGCCACCTAATGACGATGGACCACGCAAATTGCGTCCCGATTCAATACATCGTCCTCCAGCCGAGTTGACTCCATGGGTCTATTGCTGCCTCGGGCACCTTATGGCCGTTCTGCTGTGAATCTAGATTATCGAATGGGACGAAAAACTGATAGTGAATTGTAACGTTCAGGGCCACCTAATGACGATGGATCACTCAAATTGCGTCCCGATTCAATACATCGTCCTCCAGCAGACTTGTCTCCATGGGTCTATTGCTGCCTCGGGCACCTTATGGCCGTTCTGCTGTGAGTCTAGATTATCGAATGGGACGAAAAACTGATAGTGAATTGTGACGTTCAGGGCCACCTAATGACGATGGATCTCTCAAATTGCGTCCCGATTCAGTACATCGTCCCCAGCCGACTTGTCTCCATGGGTCTATTGCTGCCTCGGGCACCTTATGGCCGTTCTGCTGTGAGTCTAGATTATCGAATGGGACGAAAAACTGATAGTGAATTGTAACTTTCAGGGCCACCTAATGACGATGGACCACGCAAATTGCGTCCCGATTCAATAAATCGTCCTCCAGCCGAGTTGACTCCATGGGTCTATTGCTGCCTCGGGCACCTTATGGCCGTTCTGCTGTGAGTCTAGATTATCGAATGGGACGAAAAACTGATAGTGAATTGTAACGTTCAGGGCCTCCTAATGACGATGGATCACTCAAATTGCGTCCCGATTCAATACATCGTCCTCCAGCCGACATGACTCCATGGGTCTATTGCTGCCTCGGGCACCTTATGGCCGTTCTGCTGTGAGTCTAGATTATCGAATGGGACGAAAAACTGATAGTGAATTGTAACGTTCAGGGCCTCCTAATGACGATGGATCACTCAAATTGCGTCCCGATTCAATACATCGTCCTCCGGCAGACTTGTCTCCATGGGTCGATTGCTGCCTCGGGTACCTAATGGCCGTTCTGCTGTGAGTCAAAGATTTTCGAATCGGACGAAAAACTGATAGTGAATTGTAACATTCAGGGCCACCTAATGACGATGGACCACGCAAATTGCGTCCCGATTCAATACATCGTCCTCCAGCCGAGTTGACTCCATGGGTCTATTGCTGCCTCGGGCACCTTATGGCCGTTCTGCTGTGAATCTAGATTATCGAATGGGACGAAAAACTGATAGTGAATTGTAACGTTCAGGGCCACCTAATGACGATGGATCACTCAAATTGCGTCCCGATTCAATACATCGTCCTCCAGCAGACTTGTCTCCATGGGTCTATTGCTGCCTCGGGCACCTTATGGCCGTTCTGCTGTGAGTCTAGATTATCGAATGGGACGAAAAACTGATAGTGAATTGTGACGTTCAGGGCCACCTAATGACGATGGATCTCTCAAATTGCGTCCCGATTCAGTACATCGTCCTCCAGCCGACTTGACTCCATGGGTCTATTGCTGCCTCGGGCACCTTATGGCCGTTCTGCTGTGAGTCTAGATTATCGAATGGGACGAAAAACTGATAGTGAATTGTAACGTTCAGGGCCTCCTAATGACGATGGATCACTCAAATTGCGTCCCGATTCAATACATCGTCCTCCAGCCGACATGACTCCATGGGTCTATTGCTGCCTCGGGCACCTTATGGCCGTTCTGCTGTGAGTCTAGATTATCGAATGGGACGAAAAACTGATAGTGAATTGTAACGTTCAGGGCCTCCTAATGACGATGGATCACTCAAATTGCGTCCCGATTCAATACATCGTCCTCCGGCAGACTTGTCTCCATGGGTCGATTGCTGCCTCGGGTACCTAATGGCCGTTCTGCTGTGAGTCAAAGATTTTCGAATCGGACGAAAAACTGATAGTGAATTGTAACATTCAGGGCCACCTAATGACGATGGACCACGCAAACTGCGTCCCGATTCAATACATCGTCCTCCAGCCGAGTTGACTCCATGGGTCTATTGCTGCCTCGGGCACCTTATGGCCGTTCTGCTGTGAATCTAGATTATCGAATGGGACGAAAAACTGATAGTGAATTGTAACGTTCAGGGCCACCTAATGACGATGGATCACTCAAATTGCGTCCCGATTCAATACATCGTCCTCCAGCCGACATGACTCCATGGGTCTATTGCTGCCTCGGGCACCTTATGGCCGTTCTGCTGTGAGTCTAGATTATCGAATGGGACGAAAAACTGATAGTGAATTGTAACGTTCAGGGCCTCCTAATGACGATGGATCACTCAAATTGCGTCCCGATTCAATACATCGTCCTCCGGCAGACTTGTCTCCATGGGTCGATTGCTGCCTCGGGTACCTAATGGCCGTTCTGCTGTGAGTCAAAGATTTTCGAATCGGACGAAAAACTGATAGTGAATTGTAACATTCAGGGCCACCTAATGACGATGGACCACGCAAATTGCGTCCCGATTCAATACATCGTCCTCCAGCCGAGTTGACTCCATGGGTCTATTGCTGCCTCGGGCACCTTATGGCCGTTCTGCTGTGAATCTAGATTATCGAATGGGACGAAAAACTGATAGTGAATTGTAACGTTCAGGGCCACCTAATGACGATGGATCACTCAAATTGCGTCCCGATTCAATACATCGTCCTCCAGCAGACTTGTCTCCATGGGTCTATTGCTGCCTCGGGCACCTTATGGCCGTTCTGCTGTGAGTCTAGATTATCGAATGGGACGAAAAACTGATAGTGAATTGTGACGTTCAGGGCCACCTAATGACGATGGATCTCTCAAATTGCGTCCCGATTCAGTACATCGTCCTCCAGCCGACTTGACTCCATGGGTCTATTGCTGCCTCGGGCACCTTATGGCCGTTCTGCTGTGAGTCTAGATTATCGAATGGGACGAAAAACTGATAGTGAATTGTAACGTTCAGGGCCTCCTAATGACGATGGATCACTCAAATTGCGTCCCGATTCAATACATCGTCCTCCAGCCGACATGACTCCATGGGTCTATTGCTGCCTCGGGCACCTTATGGCCGTTCTGCTGTGAGTCTAGATTATCGAATGGGACGAAAAACTGATAGTGAATTGTAACGTTCAGGGCCTCCTAATGACGATGGATCACTCAAATTGCGTCCCGATTCAATACATCGTCCTCCGGCAGACTTGTCTCCATGGGTCGATTGCTGCCTCGGGTACCTAATGGCCGTTCTGCTGTGAGTCAAAGATTTTCGAATCGGACGAAAAACTGATAGTGAATTGTAACATTCAGGGCCACCTAATGACGATGGACCACGCAAACTGCGTCCCGATTCAATACATCGTCCTCCAGCCGAGTTGACTCCATGGGTCTATTGCTGCCTCGGGCACCTTATGGCCGTTCTGCTGTGAATCTAGATTATCGAATGGGACGAAAAACTGATAGTGAATTGTAACGTTCAGGGCCACCTAATGACGATGGATCACTCAAATTGCGTCCCGATTCAATACATCGTCCCCAGCCGACTTGTCTCCATGGGTCTATTGCTGCCTCGGGCACCTTATGGCCGTTCTGCTGTGAGTCTAGATTATCGAATGGGACGAAAAACTGATAGTGAATTGTAACTTTCAGGGCCACCTAATGACGATGGATCACTCAAATTGCGTCCCGATTCAATACATCGTCCTCCAGCCGACTTGACTCCATGGGTCTATTGCTGCCTCGGGCACCTTATGGCCGTTCTGCTGTGAATCTAGATTATCGAATGGGACGAAAAACTGATAGTGAATTGTAACGTTCAGGGCCACCTAATGACGATGGATCACCCAAATTGCGTCCCGATTCAATACATCGTCCCCAGCCGACTTGTCTCCATGGGTCTATTGCTGCCTCGGGCACCTTATGGCCGTTCTGCTGTGAGTCTAGATTATCGAATGGGACGAAAAACTGATAGTGAATTGTAACGTTCAGGGCCTCCTAATGACGATGGATCACTCAAATTGCGTCCCGATTCAATACATCGTCCTCCGGCAGACTTGTCTCCATGGGTCGATTGCTGCCTCGGGTACCTAATGGCCGTTCTGCTGTGAGTCAAAGATTTTCGAATCGGACGAAAAACTGATAGTGAATTGTAACATTCAGGGCCACCTAATGACGATGGACCACGCAAATTGCGTCCCGATTCAATACATCGTCCTCCAGCCGAGTTGACTCCATGGGTCTATTGCTGCCTCGGGCACCTTATGGCCGTTCTGCTGTGAATCTAGATTATCGAATGGGACGAAAAACTGATAGTGAATTGTAACGTTCAGGGCCACCTAATGACGATGGATCACTCAAATTGCGTCCCGATTCAATACATCGTCCTCCAGCAGACTTGTCTCCATGGGTCTATTGCTGCCTCGGGCACCTTATGGCCGTTCTGCTGTGAGTCTAGATTATCGAATGGGACGAAAAACTGATAGTGAATTGTGACGTTCAGGGCCACCTAATGACGATGGATCTCTCAAATTGCGTCCCGATTCAGTACATCGTCCTCCAGCCGACTTGACTCCATGGGTCTATTGCTGCCTCGGGCACCTTATGGCCGTTCTGCTGTGAGTCTAGATTATCGAATGGGACGAAAAACTGATAGTGAATTGTAACGTTCAGGGCCTCCTAATGACGATGGATCACTCAAATTGCGTCCCGATTCAATACATCGTCCTCCAGCCGACATGACTCCATGGGTCTATTGCTGCCTCGGGCACCTTATGGCCGTTCTGCTGTGAGTCTAGATTATCGCATGGGACGAAAAACTGATAGTGAATTGTAACGTTCAGGGCCTCCTAATGACGATGGATCACTCAAATTGCGTCCCGATTCAATACATCGTCCTCCGGCAGACTTGTCTCCATGGGTCGATTGCTGCCTCGGGTACCTAATGGCCGTTCTGCTGTGAGTCAAAGATTTTCGAATCGGACGAAAAACTGATAGTGAATTGTAACATTCAGGGCCACCTAATGACGATGGACCACGCAAACTGCGTCCCGATTCAATACATCGTCCTCCAGCCGAGTTGACTCCATGGGTCTATTGCTGCCTCGGGCACCTTATGGCCGTTCTGCTGTGAATCTAGATTATCGAATGGGACGAAAAACTGATAGTGAATTGTAACGTTCAGGGCCACCTAATGACGATGGATCACTCAAATTGCGTCCCGATTCAATACATCGTCCCCAGCCGACTTGTCTCCATGGGTCTATTGCTGCCTCGGGCACCTTATGGCCGTTCTGCTGTGAGTCTAGATTATCGAATGGGACGAAAAACTGATAGTGAATTGTAACTTTCAGGGCCACCTAATGACGATGGATCACTCAAATTGCGTCCCGATTCAATACATCGTCCTCCAGCCGACTTGACTCCATGGGTCTATTGCTGCCTCGGGCACCTTATGGCCGTTCTGCTGTGAATCTAGATTATCGAATGGGACGAAAAACTGATAGTGAATTGTAACGTTCAGGGCCACCTAATGACGATGGACCACGCAAACTGCGTCCCGATTCAATACATCGTCCTCCAGCCGAGTTGACTCCATGGGTCTATTGCTGCCTCGGGCACCTTATGGCCGTTCTGCTGTGAATCTAGATTATCGAATGGGACGAAAAACTGATAGTGAATTGTAACGTTCAGGGCCACCTAATGACGATGGATCACTCAAATTGCGTCCCGATTCAATACATCGTCCCCAGCCGACTTGTCTCCATGGGTCTATTGCTGCCTCGGGCACCTTATGGCCGTATTGCTGTGAGTCTAGATTATCGAATGGGACGAAAAACTGATAGTGAATTGTAACTTTCAGGGCCACCTAATGACGATGGATCACTCAAATTGCGTCCCGATTCAATACATCGTCCTCCAGCCGACTTGACTCCATGGGTCTATTGCTGCCTCGGGCACCTTATGGCCGTTCTGCTGTGAATCTAGATTATCGAATGGGACGAAAAACTGATAGTGAATTGTAACGTTCAGGGCCACCTAATGACGATGGATCACCCTATTGCGTCCCGATTCAATACATCGTCCCCAGCCGACTTGTCTCCATGGGTCTATTGCTGCCTCAGGCACCTTATGGCCGTTCTGCTGTGAGTCTAGATTATCGAATGGGACGAAAAACTGATAGTGAATTGTAACGTTCATGGCCTCCTAATGACGATGGATCACTCAAATTGCGTCCCGATTCAATACATCGTCCTCCGGCAGACTTGTCTCCATGGGTCGATTGCTGCCTCGGGTACCTAATGGCCGTTCTGCTGTGAGTCAAAGATTTTCGAATCGGACGAAAAACTGATAGTGAATTGTAACATTCAGGGCCACCTAATGACGATGGACCACGCAAATTGCGTCCCGATTCAATACATCGTCCTCCAGCCGAGTTGACTCCATGGGTCTATTGCTGCCTCGGGCACCTTATGGCCGTTCTGCTGTGAATCTAGATTATCGAATGGGACGAAAAACTGATAGTGAATTGTAACGTTCAGGGCCACCTAATGACGATGGATCACTCAAATTGCGTCCCGATTCAATACATCGTCCTCCAGCAGACTTGTCTCCATGGGTCTATTGCTGCCTCGGGCACCTTATGGCCGTTCTGCTGTGAGTCTAGATTATCGAATGGGACGAAAAACTGATAGTGAATTGTGACGTTCAGGGCCACCTAATGACGATGGATCTCTCAAATTGCGTCCCGATTCAGTACATCGTCCTCCAGCCGACTTGACTCCATGGGTCTATTGCTGCCTCGGGCACCTTATGGCCGTTCTGCTGTGAGTCTAGATTATCGAATGGGACGAAAAACTGATAGTGAATTGTAACGTTCAGGGCCTCCTAATGACGATGGATCACTCAAATTGCGTCCCGATTCAATACATCGTCCTCCAGCCGACATGACTCCATGGGTCTATTGCTGCCTCGGGCACCTTATGGCCGTTCTGCTGTGAGTCTAGATTATCGCATGGGACGAAAAACTGATAGTGAATTGTAACGTTCAGGGCCTCCTAATGACGATGGATCACTCAAATTGCGTCCCGATTCAATACATCGTCCTCCGGCAGACTTGTCTCCATGGGTCGATTGCTGCCTCGGGTACCTAATGGCCGTTCTGCTGTGAGTCAAAGATTTTCGAATCGCACGAAAAACTGATAGTGAATTGTAACATTCAGGGCCACCTAATGACGATGGACCACGCAAACTGCGTCCCGATTCAATACATCGTCCTCCAGCCGAGTTGACTCTATGGGTCTATTGCTGCCTCGGGCACCTTATGGCCGTTCTGCTGTGAATCTAGATTATCGAATGGGACGAAAAACTGATAGTGAATTGTAACGTTCAGGGCCACCTAATGACGATGGATCACTCAAATTGCGTCCCGATTCAATACATCGTCCCCAGCCGACTTGTCTCCATGGGTCTATTGCTGCCTCGGGCACCTTATGGCCGTTCTGCTGTGAGTCTAGATTATCGAATGGGACGAAAAACTGATAGTGAATTGTAACTTTCAGGGCCACCTAATGACGATGGATCACTCAAATTGCGTCCCGATTCAATACATCGTCCTCCAGCCGACTTGACTCCATGGGTCTATTGCTGCCTCGGGCACCTTATGGCCGTTCTGCTGTGAATCTAGATTATCGAATGGGACGAAAAACTGATAGTGAATTGTAACGTTCAGGGCCACCTAATGACGATGGATCACCCAAATTGCGTCCCGATTCAATACATCGTCCCCAGCCGACTTGTCTCCATGGGTCTATTGCTGCCTCGGGCACCTTATGGCCGTTCTGCTGTGAGTCTAGATTATCGAATGGGACGAAAAACTGATAGTGAATTGTAACGTTCAGGGCCTCCTAATGACGATGGATCACTCAAATTGCGTCCCGATTCAATACATCGTCCTCCGGCAGACTTGTCTCCATGGGTCGATTGCTGCCTCGGGTACCTAATGGCCGTTCTGCTGTGAGTCAAAGATTTTCGAATCGGACGAAAAACTGATAGTGAATTGTAACATTCAGGGCCACCTAATGACGATGGACCACGCAAATTGCGTCCCGATTCAATACATCGTCCTCCAGCCGAGTTGACTCCATGGGTCTATTGCTGCCTCGGGCACCTTATGGCCGTTCTGCTGTGAATCTAGATTATCGAATGGGACGAAAAACTGATAGTGAATTGTAACGTTCAGGGCCACCTAATGACGATGGATCACTCAAATTGCGTCCCGATTCAATACATCGTCCTCCAGCAGACTTGTCTCCATGGGTCTATTGCTGCCTCGGGCACCTTATGGCCGTTCTGCTGTGAGTCTAGATTATCGAATGGGACGAAAAACTGATAGTGAATTGTGACGTTCAGGGCCACCTAATGACGATGGATCTCTCAAATTGCGTCCCGATTCAGTACATCGTCCTCCAGCCGACTTGACTCCATGGGTCTATTACTGCCTCGGGCACCTTATGGCCGTTCTGCTGTGAGTCTAGATTATCGAATGGGACGAAAAACTGATAGTGAATTGTAACGTTCAGGGCCTCCTAATGACGATGGATCACTCAAATTGCGTCCCGATTCAATACATCGTCCTCCAGCCGACATGACTCCATGGGTCTATTGCTGCCTCGGGCACCTTATGGCCGTTCTGCTGTGAGTCTAGATTATCGCATGGGACGAAAAACTGATAGTGAATTGTAACGTTCAGGGCCTCCTAATGACGATGGATCACTCAAATTGCGTCCCGATTCAAAACATCGTCCTCCGGCAGACTTGTCTCCATGGGTCGATTGCTGCCTCGGGTACCTAATGGCCGTTCTGCTGTGAGTCAAAGATTTTCGAATCGGACGAAAAACTGATAGTGAATTGTAACATTCAGGGCCACCTAATGACGATGGACCACGCAAACTGCGTCCCGATTCAATACATCGTCCTCCAGCCGAGTTGACTCCATGGGTCTATTGCTGACTCGGGCACCTTATGGCCGTTCTGCTGTGAATCTAGTTTATCGAATGGGACGAAAAACTGATAGTGAATTGTAACGTTCAGGGCCACCTAATGACGATGGATCACTCAAATTGCGTCCGGATTCAATACATCGTCCCCAGCCGACTTGTCTCCATGGGTCTATTGCTGCCTCGGGCACCTTATGGCCGTTCTGCTGTGAGTCTAGATTATCGAATGGGACGAAAAACTGATAGTGAATTGTAACTTTCAGGGCCACCTAATGACGATGGATCACTCAAATTGCGTCCCGATTCAATACATCGTCCTCCAGCCGACTTGACTCCATGGGTCTATTGCTGCCTCGGGCACCTTATGGCCGTTCTGCTGTGAATCTAGATTATCGAATGGGACGAAAAACTGATAGTGAATTGTAACGTTCAGGGCCACCTAATGACGATGGATCACCCAAATTGCGTCCCGATTCAATACATCGTCCCCAGCCGACTTGTCTCCATGGGTCTATTGCTGCCTCGGGCACCTTATGGCCGTTCTGCTGTGAGTCTAGATTATCGAATGGGACGAAAAACTGATAGTGAATTGTAACGTTCAGGGCCACCTAATGACGATGGATCACTCAAATTGCGTCCTGATTCAATACATCGTCCTCCAGCAGACTTGACTTCATGGGTCTATTGCTGCCTCGGGCACCTTATGGCCGTTCTGCTGTGAGTCAAAGATTTTCGAATCGGACGAAAAACTGATAGTGAATTGTAACTTTCAGGGCCACCTAATGACGATGGATCACTCAAATTGCGTCCCGATTCAATACATCGTCCTCCAGCAGACTTGTCTCCATGGGTCGATTGCTGCCTCGGGCACCTGATGGCCAACGCTGTGAGTCAAAGATTTTCGAATCGGACGAAAAACTGATAGTGATTTGTAACATTCAGGGCCACCTAATGACGATGGACCACACAAATTGCGTCCCGATTCAGTACATCGTCCACTAGCCGACTTGACTCCATGGGACTATTGCTGTCTCGGGCACCTTATGGCCGTTCTGCTGTGAGTCTAGATAATAGAATGGGATGAAAAACTGATAGTGAATTGTAACGTTCAGGGCCACCTAATGACGATGGATCACTCAAATTGCGTCCCGATTCAATACATCGTCCTCCAGCAGACTTGTCTCCATGGGTCTATTGCTGCCTCGGGCACCTTATGGCAGGCCTGCTGTGCCTCAAAGATTTTCGAATCGGACGAAAAACTGATAGTGAAATTTAACGTTCAGGGCCTCCTAATGACGATGGATCACTCAAATTGCGTCCCGATTCAATACATCGTCCTCCAGCCGACTTGACTCCATGGGTCTATTGCTGCCTCGGGCACCTTATGGCCGTTCTGCTGTGAGTCTAGATTATCGAATGGGACAAAAAACTGATAGTGAATTGTAACGTTCAGGGCCTCCTAATGACGATGGATCACTCAAATTGCGTCCCGATTCAATACATCGTCCTCCAGCAGACTTGTTTCCATGGGTCTATTGCTGCCTCGGGCACCTTATGGCCGTTCTGCTGTGAGTCTAGATTATCGAATGGGACGAAAAACTGATAGTGAATTGTGACGTTCAGGGCCACCTAATGACGATGGATCTCTCAAATTGCGTCCCGATTCAGTACATCGTCCTCCAGCCGACTTGACTCCATGGGTCTATTGCTGCCTCGGGCACCTTATGGCCGTTCTGCTGTGAGTCTAGATTATCGAATGGGACGAAAAACTGATAGTGAATTGTAACGTTCAGGGCCTCCTAATGACGATGGATCACTCAAATTGCGTCCCGATTCAATACATCGTCCTCCAGCCGACATGACTCCATGGGTCTATTGCTGCCTCGGGCACCTTATGGCCGTTCTGCTGTGAGTCTAGATTATCGAATGGGACGAAAAACTGATAGTGAATTGTAACGTTCAGGGCCTCCTAATGACGATGGATCACTCAAATTGCGTCCCGATTCAATACATCGTCCTCCGGCAGACTTGTCTCCATGGGTCGATTGCTGCCTCGGGTATCTAATGGCCGTTCGCTGTGAGTCAAAGATTTTCGAATCGGACGAAAAACTGATAGTGAATTGTAACATTCAGGGCCACCTAATGACGATGGACCACGCAAATTGCGTCCCGATTCAATACATCGTCCTCCAGCCGAGTTGACTCCATGGGTCTATTGCTGCCTCGGGCACCTTATGGCCGTTCTGCTGTGAATCTAGATTATCGAATGGGACGAAAAACTGATAGTGAATTGTAACGTTCAGGGCCACCTAATGACGATGGATCACTCAAATTGCGTCCCGATTCAATACATCGTCCCCAGCCGACTTGTCTCCATGGGTCTATTGCTGCCTCGGGCACCTTATGGCCGTTCTGCTGTGAGTCTAGATTATCGAATGGGACGAAAAACTGATAGTGAATTGTAACGTTCAGGGCCACCTAATGACGATGGATCACTCAAATTGCGTCCTGATTCAATACATCGTCCTCCAGCAGACTTGACTTCATGGGTCTATTGCTGCCTCGGGCACCTTATGGCCGTTCTGCTGTGAGTCAAAGATTTTCGAATCGGACGAAAAACTGATAGTGAATTGTAACTTTCAGGGCCACCTAATGACGATGGATCACTCAAATTGCGTCCCGATTCAATACATCGTCCTCCAGCAGACTTGTCTCCATGGGTCGATTGCTGCCTCGGGCACCTGATGGCCAACGCTGTGAGTCAAAGATTTTCGAATCGGACGAAAAACTGATAGTGATTTGTAACATTCATGGCCACCTAATGACGATGGACCACACAAATTGCGTCCCGGTTCAGTACATCGTCCACTAGCCGACTTGACTCCATGGGACTATTGCTGTCTCGGGCACCTTATGGCCGTTCTGCTGTGAGTCTAGATAATAGAATGGGATGAAAAACTGATAGTGAATTGTAACGTTCAGGGCCACCTAATGACGATGGATCACTCAAATTGCGTCCCGATTCAATACATCGTCCTCCAGCAGACTTGTCTCCATGGGTCTATTGCTGCCTCGGGCACCTTATGGCAGGCCTGCTGTGACTCAAAGATTTTCGAATCGGACGAAAAACTGATAGTGAAATGTAACGTTCAGGGCCTCCTAATGACGATGGATCACTCAAATTGCGTCCCGATTCAATACATCGTCCTCCAGCCGACTTGACTCCATGGGTCTATTGCTGCCTCGGGCACCTTATGGCCGTTCTGCTGTGAGTCTAGATTATCGAATGGGACAAAAAACTGATAGTGAATTGTAACGTTCAGGGCCTCCTAATGACGATGGATCACTCAAATTGCGTCCCGATTCAATACATCGTCCTCCAGCAGACTTGTCTCCATGGGTCTATTGCTGCCTCGGGCACCTTATGGCCGTTCTGCTGTGAGTCTAGATTATCGAATGGGACGAAAAACTGATAGGGAATTGTGACGTTCAGGGCCACCTAATGACGATGGACTCTCAAATTGCGTCCCGATTCAGTACATCGTCCTCCAGCCGACTTGACTCCATGGGTCTATTGCTGCCTCGGGCACCTTATAACCGTTCTGCTGTGAGTCTAGTTTATCGAATGGGACGAAAAACTGATAGTGAATTGTAACGTTCAGGGCCTCCTAATGACGATGGATCACTCAAATTGCGTCACGATTCAATACATCGTCCTCCAGCCGACATGACTCCATGGGTCTATTGCTGCCTCGGGCACCTTATGGCCGTTCTGCTGTGAGTCTAGATTATCGAATGGGACGAAAAACTGATAGTGAATTGTAACGTTCAGGGCCTCATAATGACGATGGATCACTCAAATTGCGTCCCGATTCAATACATCGTCCTCCGGCAGACTTGTCTCCATGGGTCGATTGCTGCCTCGGGTACCTAATGGCCGTTCTGCTGTGAGTCAAAGATTTTCGAATCGGACGAAAAGCTGATAGTGAATTGTAACATTGAGGGCCACCTAATGACGATGGACCACGCAAATTGCGTCCCGATTCAATACGTCGTCCTCCAGCCGAGTTGACTCCATGGGTCTATTGCTGCCTCGGGCACCTTATGGCCGTTCTGCTGTGAATCTAGATTATCGAATGGGACGAAAAACTGATAGTGAATTGTAACGTTCAGGGCCACCTAATGACGATGGATCACTCAAATTGCGTCCTGATTCAATACATCGTCCTCCAGCAGACTTGACTTCATGGGTCTATTGCTGCCTCGGGCACCTTATGGCCGTTCTGCTGTGAGTCAAAGATTTTCGAATCGGACGAAAAACTGATAGTGAATTGTAACTTTCAGGGCCACCTAATGACGATGGACCACACAAATTGCGTCCCGATTCAGTACATCGTCCACTAGCCGACTTGACTCCATGGGACTATTCCTGCCTCGGGCACCTTATGGCCGTTCTGCTGTGAGTCTAGATTATAGAATGGGATGAAAAACTGATAGTGAATAGTAACGTTCAGGGCCACCTAATGACGATGGAACACTCAAATTGCGTCCCGATTCAATACATCGTCCTCCAGCAGACTTGTTTCCATGGGTCTATTGCTGCCTCGGGCACCTTATGGCAGGCCTGCTGTGACTCAAAGATTTTCGAATCGGACGAAAAACTGATAGTGAATTGTAACGTTCAGGGCCTCCTAATGACGATGGAACACTCAAATTCCGTCCCGATTCAATACATCGTCCTCCAGCAGACTTGTCTCCATGCGTCTATTGCTGCCTCGGGCACCTTATGGCCGTTCTGATGTGAGTCAAAGATTTTCGAATCGGACGAAAAACTGATAGTGAATTGTAACGTTCAGGGCCACCTAATGACGATGGATCACTCAAATTGCGTCCCGATTCAATACATCGTCCTCCAGCCGACTTGACTCCATGGGTCTATTGCTGCCTCGGGCACCTTATGGCCGTTCTGCTGTGAGTCTAGATTATCGAATGGGACAAAAAACTGATAGTGAATTGTAACGTTCAGGGCCTCCTAATGACGATGGATCACTCAAATTGCGTCCCGATTCAATACATCGTCCTCCAGCAGACTTGTCTCCATGGGTCTATTGCTGCCTCGGGCACCTTATGGCAGTTCTGCTGTGAGTCTAGATTATCGAATGGGACGAAAAACTGATAGTGAATTGTAACGTTCTGGGCCTCCTAATGACGATGGATCACTCAAATTGCGTCCCGATTCAATACATCGTCCTCCAGCCGACTTGACTCCATGGGTCTATTGCTGCCTCGGGCACCTTATGGCCGTTCTGCTGTGAGTCTAGATTATCGAATGGGACGAAAAACTGATAGTGAATTGTAACGTTCAGGGCCTCCTAATGACGATGGATCACTCAAATTGCGTCCCGATACAATACATCGTCCTCCAGCCGACTTGACTCCATGGGTCTATTGCTGCCTCGGGCACCTTATGGCCGTTCTGCTGTGAGTCTAGATTATCGAATGGGACGAAAAACTGATAGTGAATTGTAACGTTCAGGGCCTCCTAATGACGATGGATCACTCAAATTACGTCCCGATTCAATACATTGTCCTCCAGCAGACTTGTCTCCATGGGTCGATTGCTGCCTCGGGCACCTAATGGCCGTTCTGCTGTGAGTCAAAGATTTTCGAATCGGACGAAAAATTGATAGTGAATTGTAACATTCAGGGCCACCTAATGACGATGGACCACGCAAATTGCGTCCCGATTCAATACATCGTCCTCCAGCCGAGTTGACTCCGTGGGTCTATTGCTGCCTCGGGCACCTTATGGCCGTTCTGCTGTGAATCTAGATATTCGAATGGGACGAAAAACTGATAGTGAATTGTAACGTTCAGGGCCACCTAATGACGATGGATCACTCAAATTGCGTCCCGATTCAATACATCGTCCCCAGCCGACTTGTCTCCATGGGTCTATTGCTGCCTCGGGCACCTTATGGCCGTTCTGCTGTGAGTCTAGATTATCGAATCGGACGAAAAACTGATAGTGAATTGTAACGTTCAGGGCCACCTAATGACGATGGATCACTCAAATTGCGTCCTGATTCAATACATCGTCCTCCAGCAGACTTGACTTCATGGGTCTATTGCTGCCTCGGGCACCTTTTGGCCGTTCTCCTGTGAGTCAAAGATTTTCGAACCGGACGAAAAACTGATAGTGAATTGTAACGTTCAAGGCCTCCTAATGACGATGGAACACTCAAATTGGGTCCCGATTCAATACATCGTCCTCCAGCAGACTTGTCTCCATGCGTCTATTGCTGCCTCGGGCACCTTATGGCCGTTCTGCTGTGAGTCAAAGATTTTCGAATCGGACGAAATACTCATAGTGAATTGTAACTTTCAGGGCCACCTAATGACGATGGATCACTCAAATTGCGTCCCGATTCAATACATCGTCCTCCAGCAGACTTGCCCCCATGGGTCGATTGCTGCCTCGGGCACCTGATGGCCAACGCTGTGAGTCAAAGATTTTCGAATCGGACGAAAAACTGATAGTGATTTGTAACATTCAGGGCCACCTAATGACGATGGACCACACAAATTGCGTCCCGATTCAGTACATCGTCCACTAGCCGACTTGACTCCATGGGACTATTGCTGTCTCGGGCACCTTATGGCCGTTCTGCTGTGAGTCTAGATAATAGAATGGGATGAAAAACTGATAGTGAATTGTAACGTTCAGGGCCACCTAATGACGATGGATCACTCAAATTGCGTCCCGATTCAATACATCGTCCTCCAGCAGACTTGTCTCCATGGGTGTATAGCTGCCTCGGGCACCTTATGGCAGGCCTGCTGTGACTCAAAGATTTTCGAATCGGACGAAAAACTGATAGTGAAATGTAACGTTCAGGGCCTCCTAATGACGATGGATCACTCAAATTGCGTCCCGATTCAATACATCGTCCTCCAGCCGACTTGACTCCATGGGTCTATTGCTGCCTCGGGCACCTTATGGCCGTTCTGCTGTAAGTCTAGATTATCGAATGGGACAAAAAACTGATAGTGAATTGTAACGTTCAGGGCCTCCTAATGACGATGGATCACTCAAATTGCGTCCCGATTCAATACATCGTCCTCCAGCAGACTTGTCTCCATGGGTCTATTGCTGCCTCGGGCACCTTATGGCCGTTCTGCTGTGAGTCTAGATTATCGAATGGGACGAAATACTGATAGTGAATTGTGACGTTCAGGGCCACCTAATGACGATGGATCTCTCAAATTGCGTCCCGATTCAGTACATCGTCCTCTAGCCGACTTGACTCCATGGGTCTATTGCTGCCTCGGGCACCTTATGGCCGTTCTGCTGTGAGTCTAGATTATCGAATGGGACGAAAAACTGATAGTGAATTGTAACGTTCAGGGCCTCCTAATGACGATGGATCACTCAAATTGCGTCCCGATTCAATACATCGTCCTCCAGCCGACATGACTCCATGGGTCTATTGCTGCCTCGGGCACCTTATGGCCGTTCTGCTGTGAGTCTAGATTATCGAATGGGACGAAAAACTGATAGTGAATTGTAACGTTCAGGGCCTCCTAATGACGATGGATCACTCAAATTGCGTCCCGATTCAATACATCGTCCTCCGGCAGACTTGTCTCCATGGGTCGATTGCTGCCTCGGGTACCTAATGGCCGTTCTGCTGTGAGTCAAAGATTTTCGAATCGGACGAAAAACTGATAGTGAATTGTAACATTCAGGGCCACCTAATGACGATGGACCACGCAAATTGCGTCCCGATTCAATACATCGTCCTCCAGCCGAGTTGACTCCATGGGTCTATTGCTGCCTCGGGCACCTTATGGCCGTTCTGCTGTGAATCTAGATTATCGAATGGGACGAAAAACTGACAGGAATTGTAACGTTCAGGGCCACCTAATGACGATGGATCACTCAAATTGCGTCCCGATTCAATACATCGTCCCCACATGACTTGTCTCCATGGGTCTATTGCTGCCTCGGGCACCTTATGGCCGTCTGCTGTGAGTCTAGATTATCGAATGGGACGATAAACTGATAGCGAATTGTAACGTTCAGGGCCACCTAATGACGATGGATCACTCAAATTGCGTCCTGATTCAATACATCGTCCTCCAGCAGACTTGACTTCATGGGTCTATTGCTGCCTCGGGCACCTTATGGCCGTTCTGCTGTGAGTCAAAGATTTTCGAATCGGACGAAAAACTGATAGTGAATTGTAACTTTCAGGGCCACCTAATGACGATGGATCACTCAAATTGCGTCCCGATTCAATACATCGTCCTCCAGCAGACTTGTCTCCATGGGTCGATTGCTGCCTCGGGCACCTTATGGCCGTTCTGCTGTGAGTCAAAGATTTTCGAATCGGACGAAAAACTGATAGTGATTTGTAACATTCAGGGCCACCTAATGACGATGGACCACACAAATTGCGTCCCGATTCAGTACATCGTCCACTAGCCGACTTGACTCCAAGGGACTATTGCTGTCTCGGGCACCCTATGGCCGTTCTGCTGTGAGTCTAGATTATAGAATGGGATGAAAAACTGATAGTGAATTGTAACGTTCAGGGCCACCTAATGACGATGGATCACTCAAATTGCGTCCCGATTCAATACATCGTCCTCCAGCAGACTTGTCTCCATGGGTCTATTGCTGCCTCGGGCACCTTATGGCAGGCCTGCTGTGACTCTAAGATTTTCGAATCGGACGAAAAACTGATAGTGAATTGTAACGTTCAGGGCCTCCTAATGACGATGGAACACTCAAATTGCGTCCCGATTCAATACATCGTCCTCCAGCAGACTTGTCTCCATGGGTCTATTGCTGCCTCGGGCACCTTATGGCCGTTCTGCTGTGAGTCAAAGATTTTCGAATCGGACGAAAAACTGTTAGTGAATTGTAACATTCAGGGCCACCTAATGACGATGGACCACACAAATTGCGTCCCGATTCAGTACATCGTCCTCCAGCCGACCTGACTCCATGGGTCTATTGCTGCCTCAGGCACCTTATGGCCGTTCTGCTGTGAGTCTAGATTATCGAATGGGACGAAAAACTGATAGTGAATTGTAACGTTCAGGGCCACCTAATGACGATGGATCACTCAAATTGCGTCCCGATTCAATATATCGTCCTCCAGCAGACTTGTTTCCATGGGTCTATTGTTGCCTCGGGCACCTTATGGCCGTTCTGCTGTGAGTCAAAGATTTTCGAATCGGACGAAAAACTGATAGTAAATTGTAACGTTCAGGGCCTCCTAATGACGATTGAACACTCAAATTGCGTCCCGATTCAATACATCGTCCTCCAGCGGACTTGTTTCCATTGGTCTATTGCTGCCTCGGGCACCTAATGGCCGTTCTGCTGTGAGTCAAAGACTTTCGAATCGGACGAAAAACTGATAGTGAATTGTAACATTCAGGGCCACCTAATGACGATGGACCACGCAAATTGCGTCCCGATTCAATACATCGTCCTCCAGCCGAGTTGACTCCATGGGTCTATTGCTGCCTCGGGCACCTTATGGCCGTTCTGCTGTGAATCTAGATTATCGAATGGGACGAAAAACTGGTAGTGAATTGTAACGTTCAGGGCCACCTAATGACGATGGATCACTCAAATTGCGTCCCGATTCAATACATCGTCCTCCAGCCGACTTGTCTCCATGGGTCTATTGCTGCCTCGGGCACCTTATGGCCGTTCTGCTGTGAGTCTAGATTATCGAATGGGACGAAAAACTGATAGTGAATTGTAACTTTCAGGGCCACCTAATGACGATGGATCACTCAAATTGCGTCCCGATTCAATACATCGTCCTCCAGCAGACTTGTCACCATGGGTCTATTGCTGCCTCGGGCACCTTATGGCCGTTCTGCTGTGAGTCTAGATTATCGAATGGGACGAAAAACTGATAGTGAATTGTAACGTTCAGGGTCACCTAATGACGATGGATCACTCAAATTGCGTCCCGATTCAATATATCGTCCTCCAGCAGACTTGTTACCATGGGTCAATTGTTGCCTCGGGCACCTTATGGCCGTTCTGCTGTGAGTCAAAGATTTTCGAATCGGACGAAAAACTGATAGTAAATTGGAACGTTCAGGGCCTCCTAATGACGATGGAACACTCAAATTGCGTCCCGAATCAATACATCGTCCTCCAGCGGACTTGTTTCCATTGGTCTATTGCTGCCTCGGGCACCTAATGGCCGTTCTGCTGTGAGTCAAAGACTTTCGAATCGGACGAAAAACTGATAGTGAATTGTAACATTCAGGGCCACCTAATGACGATGGACCACGCAAATTGCGTCCCGATTCAATACATCGTCCTCCAGCCGAGTTGACTCCATGGGTCTATTGCTGCCTCGGGCACCTTATGGCCGTTCTGCTGTGAATCTAGATTATCGAATGGGACGAAAAACTGGTAGTGAATTGTAACGTTCAGGGCCACCTAATGACGATGGATCACTCAAATTGCGTCCCGATTCAATACATCGTCCTCCAGCCGACTTGTCTCCATGGGTCTATTGCTGCCTCGGGCACCTTATGGCCGTTCTGCTGTGAGTCTAGATTATCGAATGGGACGAAAAACTGATAGTGAATTGTAACTTTCAGGGCCACCTAATGACGATGGATCACTCAAATTGCGTCCCGATTCAATACATCGTCCTCCAGCAGACTTGCCTCCATGGGTCGATTGCTGCCTCGGGCACCTTATGGCCGTTCTGCTGTGAGTCAAAGATTTTCGAATCGGACGAAAAACCTGATAGTGATTTGTAACATTCAGTGCCACCTAATGACGATGGACCACACAAATTGCGTCCCGATTCAGTACATCGTCCACTAGCCGACTTGACTCCATGGGTCTATTGCTGCCTCGGGCACCTTATGGCCGTTCTGCTGTGAGTCTAGATTATCGAATGGGATGAAAAACTGATAGTGAATTGTAACGTTCAGGGCCACCTAATGACGATGGATCACTCAAATTGCGTCCCGATTCAATACATCGTCCTCCAGCCGAGTTGACTCCATGGGTCTATTGCTGCCTCGGGCACCTTATGGCCGTTCTGCTGTGAGTCTAGATTATCGAATGGGACGAAAAACTGATAGTGAATTGTAACGTTCAGGGCCACCTAATGACGATGGATCACTCAAATTGCGTCCCGATTCAATATATCGTCCTCCAGCAGACTTGTTTCCATGGGTCTATTGTTGCCTCGGGCACCATATGGCCGTTCTGCTGTGAGTCAAAGATTTTCGAATCGGACGAAAAACTGATAGTAAATTGTAACGTTCAGGGCCTCCTAATGACGATGGAACACTCAAATTGCGTCCCGATTCAATACATCGTCCTCCAGCGGACTTGTTTCCATTGGTCTATTGCTGCCTCGGGCACCTAATGGCCGTTCTGCTGTGAGTCAAAGACTTTCGAATCGGAGGAAAAACTGATAGTGAATTGTAACATTCAGGGCCACCTAATGACGATGGACCACGCAAATTGCGTCCCGATTCAATACATCGTCCTCCAGCCGAGTTGACTCCATGGGTCTATTGCTGCCTCGGGCACCTTATGGCCGTTCTGCTGTGAATCTAGATTATCGAATGGGACGAAAAACTGGTAGTGAATTGTAACGTTCAGGGCCACCTAATGACGATGGATCACTCAAATTGCGTCCCGATTCAATACATCGTCCTCCAGCCGACTTGTCTCCATGGGTCTATTGCTGCCTCGGGCACCTTATGGCCGTTCTGCTGTGAGTCTAGATTATCGAATGGGACGAAAAACTGATAGTGAATTGTAACTTTCAGGGCCACCTAATGACGATGGATCACTCAAATTGCGTCCCGATTCAATACATCGTCCTCCAGCAGACTTGTCTCCATGGGTCTATTGCTGCCTCGGGCACCTTATGGCCGTTCTGCTGTGAGTCTAGATTATCGAATGGGACGAAAAACTGATAGTGAATTGTAACGTTCAGGGCCTCCTAATGACGATGGATCACTCAAATTGCGTCCCCATTCAATACATCGTCCTCCAGCAGACTTGTCTCCATGGGTCGATTGCTGCCTCGGGCACCTAATGGCCGTTCTGCTGTGAGTCAAAGATTTTCGAATCGGACGAAAAACTGATAGTGAATTGTAACATTCAGGGCCACCTAATGACGATGGACCACGCAAATTGCGTCCCGATTCAATACATCGTCCTCCAGCCGAGTTGTCTCCATGGGTCTATTGCTGCCTCGGGCACCTTATGGCCGTTCTGCTGTGAGTCTAGATTATCGAATGGGACGAAAAACTGATAGTGAATTGTAACGTTCAGGGCCACCTAATGACGATGGATCACTCAAATTGCGTCCCGATTCAATACATCGTCCTCCAGCCGACTTGTCTCCATGGGTCGATTGCTGCCTCGGGCACCTAATGGCCGTTCTGCTGTGAGTCTAGATTATAGAATGGGATGAAAAACTGATAGTGAATTGTAACGTTCAGGGCCACCTAATGACGATGAATCACTCAAATTGCGTCCCGATTCATTACATCGTCCTCCAGCAGACTTGTCTCCATGGGTCTATTGCTGCCTCGGGCACCTTATGGCCGTTCTGCTGTGAGTCAAAGATTTTCGAATCGGACGAAAAACTGATAGTGAATTGTAACATTCAGGGCCACCTAATGACGATGGACCACACAAATTGCGTCCCGATTCAGTACATCGTCCTCCAGCCGACCTGACTCCATGGGTCTATTGGTGCCTCAGGCACCTTATGGCCGTTCTGCTGTGAGTCTAGATTATCGAATGGGACGAAAAACTGATAGTGAATTGTAACGTTCAGGGTCACCTAATGACGATGGATCACTCAAATTGCGTCCCGATTCAATATATCGTCCTCCAGCAGACTTGTTACCATGGGTCAATTGTTGCCTCGGGCACCTTATGGCCGTTCTGCTGTGAGTCAAAGATTTTCGAATCGGACGAAAAACTGATAGTAAATTGGAACGTTCAGGGCCTCCTAATGACGATGGAACACTCAAATTGCGTCCCGAATCAATACATCGTCCTCCAGCGGACTTGTTTCCATTGGTCTATTGCTGCCTCGGGCACCTAATGGCCGTTCTGCTGTGAGTCAAAGACTTTCGAATCGGACGAAAAACTGATAGTGAATTGTAACATTCAGGGCCACCTAATGACGATGGACCACGCAAATTGCGTCCCGATTCAATACATCGTCCTCCAGCCGAGTTGACTCCATGGGTCTATTGCTGCCTCGGGCACCTTATGGCCGTTCTGCTGTGAATCTAGATTATCGAATGGGACGAAAAACTGGTAGTGAATTGTAACGTTCAGGGCCACCTAATGACGATGGATCACTCAAATTGCGTCCCGATTCAATACATCGTCCTCCAGCCGACTTGTCTCCATGGGTCTATTGCTGCCTCGGGCACCTTATGGCCGTTCTGCTGTGAGTCTAGATTATCGAATGGGACGAAAAACTGATAGTGAATTGTAACGTTCAGGGCCTCCTAATGACGATGGATCACTCAAATTGCGTCCCGATTCAATACATCGTCCTCCAGCAGACTTGTCTCCATGGGTCGATTGCTGCCTCGGGCACCTAATGGCCGTTCTGCTGTGAGTCAAAGATTTTCGAATCGGACGAAAAACTGATAGTGAATTGTAACATTCAGGGCCACCTAATGACGATGGACCACGCAAATTGCGTCCTGATTCAATACATCGTCCTCCAGCCGAGTTGACTCCATGGGTCTATTGCTGCCTCGGGCACCTTATGGCCGTTCTGCTGTGAGTCTAGATTATCGAATGGGATGAAAAACTGATAGTGAATTGTAACGTTCAGGGCCACCTAATGACGATGGATCACTCAAATTGCGTCCCGATTCAATACATCGTCCTCCAGCAGACTTGTCTCCATGGGTCTATTGCTGCCTCGGGCACCTTATGGCCGTTCTGCTGTGAGTCTAGATTATCGAATGGGACGAAAAACTGATAGTGAATTGTAACGTTCAGGGCCACCTAATGACGATGGATCACTCAAATTGCGTCCCGATTCAATACATCGTCCTCCAGCCGAGTTGACTCCATGGGTCTATTGCTGCCTCGGGCACCTTATGGCCGTTCTGCTGTGAGTCTAGATTATCGAATGGGACGAAAAACTGATAGTGAATTGTAACGTTCAGTGTCACCTAATGACGATGGATCACTCAAATTGCGTCCCGATTCAATATATCGTCCTCCAGCAGACTTGTTACCATGGGTCAATTGTTGCCTCGGGCACCTTATGGCCGTTCTGCTGTGAGTCAAAGATTTTCGAATCGGACGAAAAACTGATAGTAAATTGGAACGTTCAGGGCCTCCTAATGACGATGGAACACTCAAATTGCGTCCCGAATCAATACATCGTCCTCCAGCGGACTTGTTTCCATTGGTCTATTGCTGCCTCGGGCACCTAATGGCCGTTCTGCTGTGAGTCAAAGACTTTCGAATCGGACGAAAAACTGATAGTGAATTGTAACATTCAGGGCCACCTAATGACGATGGACCACGCAAATTGCGTCCCGATTCAATACATCGTCCTCCAGCCGAGTTGACTCCATGGGTCTATTGCTGCCTCGGGCACCTTATGGCCGTTCTGCTGTGAATCTAGATTATCGAATGGGACGAAAAACTGGTAGTGAATTGTAACGTTCAGGGCCACCTAATGACGATGGATCACTCAAATTGCGTCCCGATTCAATACATCGTCCTCCAGCCGACTTGTCTCCATGGGTCTATTGCTGCCTCGGGCACCTTATGGCCGTTCTGCTGTGAGTCTAGATTATCGAATGGGACGAAAAACTGATAGTGAATTGTAACTTTCAGGGCCACCTAATGACGATGGATCACTCAAATTGCGTCCCGATTCAATACATCGTCCTCCAGCAGACTTGCCTCCATGGGTCGATTGCTGCCTCGGGCACCTTATGGCCGTTCTGCTGTGAGTCAAAGATTTTCGAATCGGACGAAAAACCTGATAGTGATTTGTAACATTCAGTGCCACCTAATGACGATGGACCACACAAATTGCGTCCCGATTCAGTACATCGTCCACTAGCCGACTTGACTCCATGGGTCTATTGCTGCCTCGGGCACCTTATGGCCGTTCTGCTGTGAGTCTAGATTATCGAATGGGATGAAAAACTGATAGTGAATTGTAACGTTCAGGGCCACCTAATGACGATGGATCACTCAAATTGCGTCCCGATTCAATACATCGTCCTCCAGCAGACTTGTCTCCATGGGTCTATTGCTGCCTCGGGCACCTTATGGCCGTTCTGCTGTGAGTCTAGATTATCGAATGGGACGAAAAACTGATAGTGAATTGTAACGTTCAGGGCCTCCTAATGACGATGGATCACTCAAATTGCGTCCCGATTCAATACATCGTCCTCCAGCAGACTTGTCTCCATGGGTCGATTGCTGCCTCGGGCACCTAATGGCCGTTCTGCTGTGAGTCAAAGATTTTCGAATCGGACGAAAAACTGATAGTGAATTGTAACATTCAGGGCCACCTAATGACGATGGACCACGCAAATTGCGTCCCGATTCAATACATCGTCCTCCAGCCGAGTTGACTCCATGGGTCTATTGCTGCCTCGGGCACCTTATGGCCGTTCTGCTGTGAGTCTAGATTATCGAATGGGATGAAAAACTGATAGTGAATTGTAACGTTCAGGGCCACCTAATGACGATGGATCACTCAAATTGCGTCCCGATTCAATACATCGTCCTCCAGCCGAGTTGACTCCATGGGTCTATTGCTGCCTCGGGCACCTTATGGCCGTTCTGCTGTGAGTCTAGATTATCGAATGGGACGAAAAACTGATAGTGAATTGTAACGTTCAGGGTCACCTAATGACGATGGATCACTCAAATTGCGTCCCGATTCAATATATCGTCCTCCAGCAGACTTGTTACCATGGGTCAATTGTTGCCTCGGGCACCTTATGGCCGTTCTGCTGTGAGTCAAAGATTTTCGAATCGGACGAAAAACTGATAGTAAATTGGAACGTTCAGGGCCTCCTAATGACGATGGAACACTCAAATTGCGTCCCGAATCAATACATCGTCCTCCAGCGGACTTGTTTCCATTGGTCTATTGCTGCCTCGGGCACCTAATGGCCGTTCTGCTGTGAGTCAAAGACTTTCGAATCGGACGAAAAACTGATAGTGAATTGTAACATTCAGGGCCACCTAATGACGATGGACCACGCAAATTGCGTCCCGATTCAATACATCGTCCTCCAGCCGAGTTGACTCCATGGGTCTATTGCTGCCTCGGGCACCTTATGGCCGTTCTGCTGTGAATCTAGATTATCGAATGGGACGAAAAACTGGTAGTGAATTGTAACGTTCAGGGCCACCTAATGACGATGGATCACTCAAATTGCGTCCCGATTCAATACATCGTCCTCCAGCAGACTTGCCTCCATGGGTCGATTGCTGCCTCGGGCACCTTATGGCCGTTCTGCTGTGAGTCAAAGATTTTCGAATCGGACGAAAAACCTGATAGTGATTTGTAACATTCAGTGCCACCTAATGACGATGGACCACACAAATTGCGTCCCGATTCAGTACATCGTCCACTAGCCGACTTGACTCCATGGGTCTATTGCTGCCTCGGGCACCTTATGGCCGTTCTGCTGTGAGTCTAGATTATCGAATGGGATGAAAAACTGATAGTGAATTGTAACGTTCAGGGCCACCTAATGACGATGGATCACTCAAATTGCGTCCCGATTCAATACATCGTCCTCCAGCCGAGTTGACTCCATGGGTCTATTGCTGCCTCGGGCACCTTATGGCCGTTCTGCTGTGAGTCTAGATTATCGAATGGGACGAAAAACTGATAGTGAATTGTAACGTTCAGGGCCACCTAATGACGATGGATCACTCAAATTGCGTCCCGATTCAATATATCGTCCTCCAGCAGACTTGTTTCCATGGGTCTATTGTTGCCTCGGGCCCCTTATGGCCGTTCTGCTGTGAGTCAAAGATTTTCGAATCGGACGAAAAACTGATAGTAAATTGTAACGTTCAGGGCCTCCTAATGACGATGGAACACTCAAATTGCGTCCCGATTCAATACATCGTCCTCCAGCGGACTTGTTTCCATTGGTCTATTGCTGCCTCGGGCACCTAATGGCCGTTCTGCTGTGAGTCAAAGACTTTCGAATCGGACGAAAAACTGATAGTGAATTGTAACATTCAGGGCCACCTAATGACGATGGACCACGCAAATTGCGTCCCGATTCAATACATCGTCCTCCAGCCGAGTTGACTCCATGGGTCTATTGCTGCCTCGGGCACCTTATGGCCGTTCTGCTGTGAATCTAGATTATCGAATGGGACGAAAAACTGGTAGTGAATTGTAACGTTCAGGGCCACCTAATGACGATGGATCACTCAAATTGCGTCCCGATTCAATACATCGTCCTCCAGCCGAGTTGACTCCATGGGTCTATTGCTGCCTCGGGCACCTTATGGCCGTTCTGCTGTGAATCTAGATTATCGAATGGGACGAAAAACTGGTAGTGAATTGTACCGTTCAGGGCCACCTAATGACGATGGATCACTCAAATTGCGTCCCGATTCAATACAACGTCCTCCAGCCGACTTGTCTCCATGGGTCCTTTGCTGCCTCGGGCACCTTATGGCCGTTCTGCTGTGAGTCTAGATTATCGAATGGGACGAAAAACTGATAGTGAATTGTAACTTTCAGGGCCACCTAATGACGATGGATCACTCAAATTGCGTCCCGATTCAATACATCGTCCTCCAGCAGACTTGTCTCCATGGGTCGATTGCTGCCTCGGGCACCTTATGGCCGTTCAGCTGTGAGTCAAAGATTTTCGAATCGGACGAAAAACCTGATAGTGATTTGTAACATTCAGTGCCACCTAATGACGATGGACCACACAAATTGCGTCCCGATTCAGTACATCGTCCACTAGCCGACTTGACTCCATGGGTCTATTGCTGCCTCGGGCACCTTATGGCCGTTCTGCTGTGAGTCTAGATTATCGAACGGGATGAAAAACTAATAGTGAATTGTAACGTTCAGGGCCACCTAATGACTCAAATTGCGTCCCGATTCAATACATCGTCCTCCAGCAGACTTGTCTCCATGGGTCTATTGCTGCCTCGGGCACCTTATGGCAGTCCTGCAGTGACTCAAAGTTTTTCGAATCGGACGAAAAACTGATACTGAATTGTAACGTTCAGGGCCTCCTAATGACGATGGAACACTCAAATTGCGTCCCGATTCAATACATCGTCCTCCAGCAGACTTGTCTCCATGGGTCTATTGCTGCCTCGGGCACCTTATGGCCGTTCTGCTGTGAGTCAAAGATTTTCGAATCGGACGAAAAACTGATAGTGAATTGTAACATTCTGGGCCACCTAATGACGATGGACCACACAAATTGCGTCCCGATTCAGTACATCGTCCTCCAGCCGACCTGACTCCATGGGTCTATTGCTGCCTCGGTCACCTTATGGCCGTTCTGCTGTGAGTCTAGATTATCGAATGGGACGAAAAACTGATAGTGAATTGTAACGTTCAGGGCCACTCAATGACGATGGATCACTCAAATTGCGTCCCGATTCAATACATCGTCCTCCAGCAGACTTGCTGCCTCGGGCACCTTATGGCCGTTCTGCTGTGAGTCAAAGATTTTCGAATCGGACGAAAAACTGATAGTGAATTGTAACTTTCAGGGCCACCTAATGACGATGGATCACTCAAATTGCGTCCCGATTCAATACATCGTCCACCAGCCGAGTTGACTCCATGGGTCTATTGCTGCCTCGGGCACCTTATGGCCGTTCTGCTGTGAGTCTAGATTATCGAATGGGATGAAAAACTGATAGTGAATTGTAACGTTCAGGGCCACCTAATGACGATGGATCACTCAAATTGCGTCCCGATTCAATACATCGTCCTCCAGCAGACTTGTCTCCATGGGTCTATTGCTGCCTCGGGCACCTTATGGCCGTTCTGCTGTGAGTCTAGATTATCGAATGGGACGAAAAACTGATAGTGAATTGTAACGTTCAGGGCCACCTAATGACGATGGATCACTCAAATTGCGTCCCGATTCAATACATCGTCCTCCAGCCGAGTTGACTCCATGGGTCTATTGCTGCCTCGGGCACCTTATGGCCGTTCTGCTGTGAGTCTAGATTATCGAATGGGACGAAAAACTGATAGTGAATTGTAACGTTCAGTGTCACCTAATGACGATGGATCACTCAAATTGCGTCCCGATTCAATATATCGTCCTCCAGCAGACTTGTTACCATGGGTCAATTGTTGCCTCGGGCACCTTATGGCCGTTCTGCTGTGAGTCAAAGATTTTCGAATCGGACGAAAAACTGATAGTAAATTGGAACGTTCAGGGCCTCCTAATGACGATGGAACACTCAAATTGCGTCCCGAATCAATACATCGTCCTCCAGCGGACTTGTTTCCATTGGTCTATTGCTGCCTCGGGCACCTAATGGCCGTTCTGCTGTGAGTCAAAGACTTTCGAATCGGACGAAAAACTGATAGTGAATTGTAACATTCAGGGCCACCTAATGACGATGGACCACGCAAATTGCGTCCCGATTCAATACATCGTCCTCCAGCCGAGTTGACTCCATGGGTCTATTGCTGCCTCGGGCACCTTATGGCCGTTCTGCTGTGAATCTAGATTATCGAATGGGACGAAAAACTGGTAGTGAATTGTAACGTTCAGGGCCACCTAATGACGATGGATCACTCAAATTGCGTCCCGATTCAATACATCGTCCTCCAGCCGACTTGTCTCCATGGGTCTATTGCTGCCTCGGGCACCTTATGGCCGTTCTGCTGTGAGTCTAGATTATCGAATGGGACGAAAAACTGATAGTGAATTGTAACTTTCAGGGCCACCTAATGACGATGGATCACTCAAATTGCGTCCCGATTCAATACATCGTCCTCCAGCAGACTTGCCTCCATGGGTCGATTGCTGCCTCGGGCACCTTATGGCCGTTCTGCTGTGAGTCAAAGATTTTCGAATCGGACGAAAAACCTGATAGTGATTTGTAACATTCTGTGCCACCTAATGACGATGGACCACACAAATTGCGTCCCGATTCAGTACATCGTCCACTAGCCGACTTGACTCCATGGGTCTATTGCTGCCTCGGGCACCTTATGGCCGTTCTGCTGTGAGTCTAGATTATCGAATGGGATGAAAAACTGATAGTGAATTGTAACGTTCAGGGCCACCTAATGACGATGGATCACTCAAATTGCGTCCCGATTCAATACATCGTCCTCCAGCAGACTTGTCTCCATGGGTCTATTGCTGCCTCGGGCACCTTATGGCCGTTCTGCTGTGAGTCTAGATTATCGAATGGGACGAAAAACTGATAGTGAATTGTAACGTTCAGGGCCTCCTAATGACGATGGATCACTCAAATTGCGTCCCGATTCAATACATCGTCCTCCAGCAGACTTGTCTCCATGGGTCGATTGCTGCCTCGGGCACCTAATGGCCGTTCTGCTGTGAGTCAAAGATTTTCGAATCGGACGAAAAACTGATAGTGAATTGTAACATTCAGGGCCACCTAATGACGATGGACCACGCAAATTGCGTCCCGATTCAATACATCGTCCTCCAGCCGAGTTGACTCCATGGGTCTATTGCTGCCTCGGGCACCTTATGGCCGTTCTGCTGTGAGTCTAGATTATCGAATGGGATGAAAAACTGATAGTGAATTGTAACGTTCAGGGCCACCTAATGACGATGGATCACTCAAATTGCGTCCCGATTCAATACATCGTCCTCCAGCCGAGTTGACTCCATGGGTCTATTGCTGCCTCGGGCACCTTATGGCCGTTCTGCTGTGAGTCTAGATTATCGAATGGGACGAAAAACTGATAGTGAATTGTAACGTTCAGGGTCACCTAATGACGATGGATCACTCAAATTGCGTCCCGATTCAATATATCGTCCTCCAGCAGACTTGTTACCATGGGTCAATTGTTGCCTCGGGCACCTTATGGCCGTTCTGCTGTGAGTCAAAGATTTTCGAATCGGACGAAAAACTGATAGTAAATTGGAACGTTCAGGGCCTCCTAATGACGATGGAACACTCAAATTGCGTCCCGAATCAATACATCGTCCTCCAGCGGACTTGTTTCCATTGGTCTATTGCTGCCTCGGGCACCTAATGGCCGTTCTGCTGTGAGTCAAAGACTTTCGAATCGGACGAAAAACTGATAGTGAATTGTAACATTCAGGGCCACCTAATGACGATGGACCACGCAAATTGCGTCCCGATTCAATACATCGTCCTCCAGCCGAGTTGACTCCATGGGTCTATTGCTGCCTCGGGCACCTTATGGCCGTTCTGCTGTGAATCTAGATTATCGAATGGGACGAAAAACTGGTAGTGAATTGTAACGTTCAGGGCCACCTAATGACGATGGATCACTCAAATTGCGTCCCGATTCAATACATCGTCCTCCAGCAGACTTGCCTCCATGGGTCGATTGCTGCCTCGGGCACCTTATGGCCGTTCTGCTGTGAGTCAAAGATTTTCGAATCGGACGAAAAACCTGATAGTGATTTGTAACATTCAGTGCCACCTAATGACGATGGACCACACAAATTGCGTCCCGATTCAGTACATCGTCCACTAGCCGACTTGACTCCATGGGTCTATTGCTGCCTCGGGCACCTTATGGCCGTTCTGCTGTGAGTCTAGATTATCGAATGGGATGAAAAACTGATAGTGAATTGTAACGTTCAGGGCCACCTAATGACGATGGATCACTCAAATTGCGTCCCGATTCAATACATCGTCCTCCAGCCGAGTTGACTCCATGGGTCTATTGCTGCCTCGGGCACCTTATGGCCGTTCTGCTGTGAGTCTAGATTATCGAATGGGACGAAAAACTGATAGTGAATTGTAACGTTCAGGGCCACCTAATGACGATGGATCACTCAAATTGCGTCCCGATTCAATATATCGTCCTCCAGCAGACTTGTTTCCATGGGTCTATTGTTGCCTCGGGCCCCTTATGGCCGTTCTGCTGTGAGTCAAAGATTTTCGAATCGGACGAAAAACTGATAGTAAATTGTAACGTTCAGGGCCTCCTAATGACGATGGAACACTCAAATTGCGTCCCGATTCAATACATCGTCCTCCAGCGGACTTGTTTCCATTGGTCTATTGCTGCCTCGGGCACCTAATGGCCGTTCTGCTGTGAGTCAAAGACTTTCGAATCGGACGAAAAACTGATAGTGAATTGTAACATTCAGGGCCACCTAATGACGATGGACCACGCAAATTGCGTCCCGATTCAATACATCGTCCTCCAGCCGAGTTGACTCCATGGGTCTATTGCTGCCTCGGGCACCTTATGGCCGTTCTGCTGTGAATCTAGATTATCGAATGGGACGAAAAACTGGTAGTGAATTGTAACGTTCAGGGCCACCTAATGACGATGGATCACTCAAATTGCGTCCCGATTCAATACATCGTCCTCCAGCCGAGTTGACTCCATGGGTCTATTGCTGCCTCGGGCACCTTATGGCCGTTCTGCTGTGAATCTAGATTATCGAATGGGACGAAAAACTGGTAGTGAATTGTACCGTTCAGGGCCACCTAATGACGATGGATCACTCAAATTGCGTCCCGATTCAATACAACGTCCTCCAGCCGACTTGTCTCCATGGGTCCTTTGCTGCCTCGGGCACCTTATGGCCGTTCTGCTGTGAGTCTAGATTATCGAATGGGACGAAAAACTGATAGTGAATTGTAACTTTCAGGGCCACCTAATGACGATGGATCACTCAAATTGCGTCCCGATTCAATACATCGTCCTCCAGCAGACTTGTCTCCATGGGTCGATTGCTGCCTCGGGCACCTTATGGCCGTTCAGCTGTGAGTCAAAGATTTTCGAATCGGACGAAAAACCTGATAGTGATTTGTAACATTCAGTGCCACCTAATGACGATGGACCACACTAATTGCGTCCCGATTCAGTACATCGTCCACTAGCCGACTTGACTCCATGTCTCTATTGCTGCCTCGGGCACCTTATGGCCGTTCTGCTGTGAGTCTAGATTATCGAACGGGATGAAAAACTAATAGTGAATTGTAACGTTCAGGGCCACCTAATGACTCAAATTGCGTCCCGATTCAATACATCGTCCTCCAGCAGACTTGTCTCCATGGGTCTATTGCTGCCTCGGGCACCTTATGGCAGTCCTGCAGTGACTCAAAGTTTTTCGAATCGGACGAAAAACTGATACTGAATTGTAACGTTCAGGGCCTCCTAATGACGATGGAACACTCAAATTGCGTCCCGATTCAATACATCGTCCTCCAGCAGACTTGTCTCCATGGGTCTATTGCTGCCTCGGGCACCTTATGGCCGTTCTGCTGTGAGTCAAAGATTTTCGAATCGGACGAAAAACTGATAGTGAATTGTAACATTCTGGGCCACCTAATGACGATGGACCACACAAATTGCGTCCCGATTCAGTACATCGTCCTCCAGCCGACCTGACTCCATGGGTCTATTGCTGCCTCGGTCACCTTATGGCCGTTCTGCTGTGAGTCTAGATTATCGAATGGGACGAAAAACTGATAGTGAATTGTAACGTTCAGGGCCACTCAATGACGATGGATCACTCAAATTGCGTCCCGATTCAATACATCGTCCTCCAGCAGACTTGCTGCCTCGGGCACCTTATGGCTTTCTGCTGTGGGTCAAAGATTTTCGAATCGGACGAAAAACTGATAGTGAATTGTAACTTTCAGGGCCACCTAATGACGATGGATCACTCAAATTGCGTCCCGATTCAATACATCGTCCACCAGCCGACTTGTCTCCATGGGTCTATTGCTGCCTCGGGCACCTAATGGCCGTTCTGCTGTGAGTCAAAGATTTTCGAATCGGACGAAAAACTGATAGTGAATTTTAACATTCAGGGCCACCTAATGACGATGGACCACGCAAATTGCGTCCCGATTCAATACATCGTCCACTAGCCGACTTGACTCCATGGGACTATTGCTGCCTCGGGCACCTTATGGCCGTTCTGCTGTGAGTCTAGATTATAGAATGGGATGAAAAACTGATAGTGAATTGTAACGTTCAGGGCCACCTCATAACGATGGATCACTCAAATTGCGTCCCGATTCAATACATCGTCCTCCAGCAGACTTGTCTCCATGGGTCTATTGCTGCCTCGGGCACCTTATGGCAGGCCTGCTGTGACTCAAAGATTTTCGAATCGGACGAAAAACTGATAGTGAATTGTTACGTTCAGGGCCTCCTAATGACGATGGAACACTCAAATTGCGTCCCGATTCAATACATCGTCCTTTCGTCCTTCAGCAGACTTGTCTCCATGCGTCTATTGCTGCCTCGGGCACCTAATGGCCGTTCTGCTGTGAGTCAAAGACTTTCGAATCGGACGAAAAACTGATAGTGAATTGTAACATTCAGGGCCACCTAATGACGATGGACCACGCAAATTGCGTCCCGATTCAATACATCGTCCTCCAGCCGAGTTGACTCCATGGGTCTATTGCTGCCTCGGGCACCTTATGGCCGTTCTGCTGTGAATCTAGATTATCGAATGGGACGAAAAACTGGTAGTGAATTGTAACGTTCAGGGCCACCTAATGACGATGGATCACTCAAATTGCGTCCCGATTCAATACATCGTCCTCCAGCCGACTTGTCTCCATGGGTCTATTGCTGCCTCGGGCACCTTATGGCCGTTCTGCTGTGAGTCTAGATTATCGAATGGGACGAAAAACTGATAGTGAATTGTAACTTTCAGGGCCACCTAATGACGATGTATCACTCAAATTGCGTCCCGATTCAATACCTCGTCCTCCAGCAGACTTGTCTCCATGGGTCTATTGCTGCCTCGGGCACCTTATGGCCGTTCTGCTGTGAGTCTAGATTATCGAATGGGACGAAAAACTGATAGAGAATTGTAACGTCAGGGCCTCCTAATGACGATGGATCACTCAAATTGCGTCCCGATTCAATACATCGTCCTCCAGCAGACTTGTCTCCATGGGTCGATTGCTGCCTCGGGCACCTAATGGCCGTTCTGCTGTGAGTCAAAGATTTTCGAATCGGAAGAAAAACTGATAGTGAATTGTAACATTCAGGGCCACCTAATGACGATGGACCACGCAAATTGCGTCCCGATTGAATACATCGTCCTCCAGCCGAGTTGACTCCATGGGTCTATTGCTGCCTCGGGCACCTTGTGGCCGTTCTGCTGTGAGTCTAGATTATCGAATGGGATGAAAAACTGATAGTGAATTGTAACGTTCAGGGCCACCTAATGACGATGGATCACTCAAATTGCGTCCCGATTCAATACATCGTCCTCCAGCAGACTTGTCTCCATGGGTCTATTGCTGCCTCGGGCACCTTATGGCCGTTCTGCTGTGAGTCTAGATTATCGAATGGGACGAAAAACTGATAGTGAATTGTAACGTTCAGGGCCACCTAATGACATGGATCTCTCAAATTGCGTCCCGATTCAATACATCGTCCTCCAGCGGACTTGTTTCCATTGGTCTATTGCTGCCTCGGGCACCTAATGGCCGTTCTGCTGTGAGTCAAAGACTTTCGAATCGGATGAAAAACTGATAGTGAATTGTAACATTCAGGGCCACCTAATGACGATGGACCACGCAAATTGCGTCCCGATTCAATACATCGTCCTCCAGCCGAGTTGACTCCATGGGTCTATTGCTGCCTCGGGCACCTTATGGCCGTTCTGCTGTGAATCTAGATTATCGAATGGGACGAAAAACTGGTAGTGAATTGTAACGTTCAGGGCCACTTAATGACGATGGATCACTCAAATTGCGTCCCGATTCAATACATCGTCCTCCAGCCGAGTTGACTCCATGGGTCTATTGCTGCCTCGGGCACCTTATGGCCGTTCTGCTGTGAATCTAGATTATCGAATGGGACGAAAAACTGGTAGTGAATTGTAACGTTCAGGGCCACCTAATGACGATGGATCACTCAAATTGCGTCCCGAATCAATACATCGTCCTCCAGCCGACTTGTCCCCATGGGTCTATTGCTGCCTCGGGCACCTAATGGCCGTTCTGCTGTGAGTCTAGATTATCGAATGGGACGAAAAACTGATAGTGAATTGTAACTGTCAGGGCCACCTAATGACGATGGATCACTCAAATTGCGTCCCGATTCAATACATCGTCCTCCAGCAGACTTGTCTCCATGGGTCGATTGCTGCCTCGGGCACCTTATGGCCGTTCTGCTGTGAGTCAAAGATTTTCGAATCGGACGAAAAACCTGATAGTGATTTGTAACATTCAGTGCCACCTAATGACGATGGACCACACAAATTGCGTCCCGATTTAGTACATCGTCCACTAGCCGACTTGACTCCATGGGTCTATTGCTGCCTCGGGCACCTTATGGCCGTTCTGCTGTGAGTCTAGATTATCGAATGGGATGAAAAACTGATAGTGAATTGTAACGTTCAGGGACACCTAATGACGAAGGATCACTCAAATTGCGTCCCGATTCAATACATCGTCCTCCAGCAGACTTGTCTCCATGGGTCTATTGCTGCCTCGGGCACCTTATGGCAGTCCTGCAGTGACTCAAAGTTTTTCGAATCGGACGAAAAACTGATAGTGAATTGTAACGTTCAGGGCCTCCTAATGACGATGGAACACTCAAATTGCGTCCCGATTCAATACATCGTCCTCCAGCAGACTTGTCTCCATGGGTCTATTGCTGCCTCGGGCACCTTATGGCCGTTCTGCTGTGAGTCAAAGATTTTCGAATCGGACGAAAAACTGATAGTGAATTATAACATTCTGGGCCACCTAATGACGATGGACCACACAAATTGCGTCCCGATTCAGTACATCGTCCTCCAGCCGACCTGACTCCATGGGTCTATTGCTGCCTCGGTCACCTTATGGCCGTTCTGCTGTGAGTCTAGATTATCGAATGGGACGAAAAACTGATAGTGAATTGTAACGTTCAGGGCCACTCAATGACGATGGATCACTCAAATTGCGTCCCGATTCAATACATCGTCCTCCAGCAGACTTGTCTCCATGGGTCTATTGCTGCTTCGGGCACCTTATGGCCGTTCTGCTGTGAGTCAAAGATTTTCGAATCGGACGAAAAACTGATAGTGAATTGTAACTTTCAGGGCCACCTAATGACGATGGATCACTCAAATTGCGTCCCGATTCAATACATCGTCCACCAGCCGACTTGCCTCCATGGGTCTATTGCTGCCTCGGGCACCTAATGGCCGTTCTTCTGTGAGTCAAAGATTTTCGAATCGGACGAAAAACTGATAGTGAATTTTAACATTCAGGGCCACCTAATGACGATGGACCACACAAATTGCGTCCCGATTCAATACATCGTCCACTAGCCGACTTGACTCCATGGGACTATTGCTGCCTCGGGCACCTTATGGCCGTTCTGCTGTGAGTCTAGATTATAGAATGGGATGAAAAACTGATAGTGAATTGTAACGTTCAGGGGCACCTCATAACGATGGATCACTCAAATTGCGTCCCGATTCAATACATCGTCCTCCAGCAGACTTGTCTCCATGGGTCTATTGCTGCCTCGGGCACCTTATGGCAGGCCTGCTGTGACTCAAAGATTTTCGAATCGGACGAAAAACTGATAGTGAATTGTTACGTTCAGGGCCTCCTAATGACGATGGAACACTCAAATTGCGTCCCGATTCAATACATCGTCCTTCAGCAGACTTGTCTCCATGCGTCTATTGCTGCCTCGGGCACCTTATGGCCGTTCTGCTTTGAGTCAAAGATTTTCGAATCGGACGAAAAACTGATAGTGAATTGTAACGTTCAGGGCCACCTAATGACGATGGATCACTCAAATTGCGTCCCGATTCAATACATCGTCCTCCAGCCGATTTGACTCCATGGGTCTATTGCTGCCTCGGGCACCTTATGGCCGTTCTGCTGTGAGTCAAAGATTTTCGAATCGGACGAAAAACTGATAGTGATTTGTAACATTCAGGGCCACGTAATGACGATGGACCACACAAATTGCGTCCCGATTCAGTACATCGTCCACTAGCCGACTTGACTCCATGGGACTATTGCTGCCTCGGGCACCTTATGGGCGTTCTGCTGTGAGTCTAGATTATAGAATGGGATGAAAAACTGTTAGTGAATTGTAACGTTCAGGGCCACCTAATGACGATGGATCACTCAAATTGCGTCCCGATTCAATACATCGTCCTCCAGCAGACTTGTCTCCATGGGTCTATTGCTGCCTCGGGCACCTTATGGCAGTCCTGAAGTGACTCAAAGTTTTTCGAATCGGACGAAAAACTGATAGTGAATTGTAACGTTCAGGGCCTCCTAATGACGATGGAACACTCAAATTGCGTCCCGATTCAATACATCGTCCTCCAGCAGACTTGTCTCCATGGGTCTATTGCTGCCTCGGGCACCTTATGGCCGTTCTGCTGTGAGTCAAAGATATTCGAATCGGACGAAAAACTGATAGTGAATTGTAACATTCTGGGCCACCTAATGACGATGGACCACACAAATTGCGTCCCGATTCAGTACATCGTCCTCCAGCCGACCTGACTCCATGGGTCTATTGCTGCCTCGGTCACCTTATGGCCGTTCTGCTGTGAGTCTAGATTATCGAATGGGATGAAAAACTGATAATGAATTGTAACGTTCAGGGCCACTCAATGACGATGGATCACTCAAATTGCGTCCCGATTCAATACATCGTCCTCCAGCAGACTTGTCTCCATGGGTCTATTGCTGCCTCGGGCACCCTATGGCCGTTCTGCTGTGAGTCAAAGATTTTCGAATCGGACGAAAAACTGATAGTGAATTGTAACGTTCAGGGCCACCTAATGACGATGGATCACTCAAATTGCGTCCCGATTCAATACATCGTCCACCAGCCGACTTGTCTCCATGGGTCTATTGCTGCCTCGGGCACCTAATGGCCGTTCTTCTGTGAGTCAAAGATTTTCGAATCGGACGAAAAACTGATAGTGAATTTTAACATTCAGGGCCACCTAATGACGATGGACCACGCAAATTGCGTCCCGATTCAATACATCGTCCTCCAGCCGAGTTGACTCCATGGGTCTATTGCTGCCTCGGGCACCTTATGGCCGTTCTGCTGTGAGTCAAAGATTTTCGAATCGGACGAAAAACTGATAGTGAATTGTAACTTTCAGGGCCACCTAATGACGATGGATCACTCAAATTGCGTCCCGATTCAATACATCGTCCACCAGCCGACTTGTCTCCATGGGTCTATTGCTGCCTCGGGCACCTTATGGCCGTTCTGCTGTGAGTCTAGATTATCGAATGGGACGAAAAACTGATAGTGAATTGTAACGTTCAGGGCCTCCTAATGACGATGGATCACTCAAATTGCGTCCCGATTCAATACACCGTCCTCCAGCAGACTTGTCTCCATGGGTCTATTGCTGCCTCGGGCACCTTATGGCAGGCCTGCTGTGACTCAAAGATTTTCGAATCGGACGAAAAACTGATAGTGAATTGTAACGTTCAGGGCCTCCTAATGACGATGGAACACTCAAATTGCGTCCCGATTCAATACATCGTCCTCCAGCAGACTTGTCTCCATGCATGTATTGCTGCCTCGGGCACCTTATGGCCGTTCTGCTTTCAGTCAAAGATTTTCGAATCGGACGAAAAACTGATAGTGAATTGTAACGTTCAGGGCCACCTAATGACGATGGATCACTCAAATTGCGTCCCGATTCAATACATCGTCCTCCAGCCGACTTGACTCCATGGGTCTATTGCTGCCTCGGGCACCTTACGGCCTTTCTGCTGTGAGTCAAAGATTTTCGAATCGGACGAAAAACGGATAGTGATTTGTAACATTCAGGGCCACCTAATGACGATGGACCACACAAATTGCGTCCCGATTCAATACATCGTCCACTAGCCGACTTGACTCCATGGGACTATTGCTGCCTCGGGCACCTTATGGCCGTTCTGCTGTGAGTTTAGATTATAGAATGGGATGAAAAACTGATTGTGAATTGTAACGTTCAGGGCCACCTAATGACGATGGATCACTCAAATTGCGTCCCGATTCAATACATCGTCCTCCAGCCGAGTTGACTCCATGGGTCTATTGCTGCCTCGGGCACCTTATGGCCGTTCTGCTGTGAGTCAAAGATTTTCGAATAGGACGAAAAACTGATAGTGAATTGTAACATTCAGGGCCACCTAATGACGATGGACCACACAAATTGCGTCCCGATTCAGTACATCGTCCACTAGCCGACTTGACTCCATGGGACTATTGCTGCCTCGGGCACCTTATGGGCGTTCTGCTGTGAGTCTAGATTATAGAATGGGATGAGAAACTGTTAGTGAATTGTAACGTTCAGGGCCACCTAATGACGATGGATCACTCAAATTGCGTCCCGATTCAGTACATCGTCCTCCAGCCGACTTGACTCCATGGGTCTATTGCTGCCTCGGGCACCTTATGGCCGTTCTGCTGTGAGTCTAGATTATCGAATGGGACGAAAAACTGATTGTGAATTGTAACGTTCAGGGCCACCTAATGACGATGGATCACTCAAATTGCGTCCTCATTCAATACATCGTCCTCCAGCAGACTTGACTTCATGGGTCTATTGCTGCCTCGGGCACCTAATGGCCGTTCTGCTGTGAGTCAAAGATTTTCGAATCGGACGAAAAACTGATAGTGAATTTTAACATTCAGGGCCACCTAATGACGATGGACCACACAAATTGCGTCCCGATTCAATACATCGTCCACTAGCCGACTTGACTCCATGGGACTATTGCTGCCTCGGGCACCTTATGGCCGTTCTGCTGTGAGTCTAGATTATAGAATGGGATGAAAAACTGATAGTGAATTGTAACGTTCAGGGGCACCTCATAACGATGGATCACTCAAATTGCGTCCCGATTCAATACATCGTCCTCCAGCAGACTTGTCTCCATGGGTCTATTGCTGCCTCGGGCACCTTATGGCAGGCCTGCTGTGACTCAAAGATTTTCGAATCGGACGAAAAACTGATAGTGAATTGTTACGTTCAGGGCCTCCTAATGACGATGGAACACTCAAATTGCGTCCCGATTCAATACATCGTCCTTCAGCAGACTTGTCTCCATGCGTCTATTGCTGCCTCGGGCACCTTATGGCCGTTCTGCTTTGAGTCAAAGATTTTCGAATCGGACGAAAAACTGATAGTGAATTGTAACGTTCAGGGCCACCTAATGACGATGGATCACTCAAATTGCGTCCCGATTCAATACATCGTCCTCCAGCCGATTTGACTCCATGGGTCTATTGCTGCCTCGGGCACCTTATGGCCGTTCTGCTGTGAGTCAAAGATTTTCGAATCGGACGAAAAACTGATAGTGATTTGTAACATTCAGGGCCACGTAATGACGATGGACCACACAAATTGCGTCCCGATTCAGTACATCGTCCACTAGCCGACTTGACTCCATGGGACTATTGCTGCCTCGGGCACCTTATGGGCGTTCTGCTGTGAGTCTAGATTATAGAATGGGATGAAAAACTGTTAGTGAATTGTAACGTTCAGGGCCACCTAATGACGATGGATCACTCAAATTGCGTCCCGATTCAATACATCGTCCTCCAGCAGACTTGTCTCCATGGGTCTATTGCTGCCTCGGGCACCTTATGGCAGTCCTGAAGTGACTCAAAGTTTTTCGAATCGGACGAAAAACTGATAGTGAATTGTAACGTTCAGGGCCTCCTAATGACGATGGAACACTCAAATTGCGTCCCGATTCAATACATCGTCCTCCAGCAGACTTGTCTCCATGGGTCTATTGCTGCCTCGGGCACCTTATGGCCGTTCTGCTGTGAGTCAAAGATATTCGAATCGGACGAAAAACTGATAGTGAATTGTAACATTCTGGGCCACCTAATGACGATGGACCACACAAATTGCGTCCCGATTCAGTACATCGTCCTCCAGCCGACCTGACTCCATGGGTCTATTGCTGCCTCGGTCACCTTATGGCCGTTCTGCTGTGAGTCTAGATTATCGAATGGGATGAAAAACTGATAATGAATTGTAACGTTCAGGGCCACTCAATGACGATGGATCACTCAAATTGCGTCCCGATTCAATACATCGTCCTCCAGCAGACTTGTCTCCATGGGTCTATTGCTGCCTCGGGCACCCTATGGCCGTTCTGCTGTGAGTCAAAGATTTTCGAATCGGACGAAAAACTGATAGTGAATTGTAACGTTCAGGGCCACCTAATGACGATGGATCACTCAAATTGCGTCCCGATTCAATACATCGTCCACCAGCCGACTTGTCTCCATGGGTCTATTGCTGCCTCGGGCACCTAATGGCCGTTCTTCTGTGAGTCAAAGATTTTCGAATCGGACGAAAAACTGATAGTGAATTTTAACATTCAGGGCCACCTAATGACGATGGACCACGCAAATTGCGTCCCGATTCAATACATCGTCCTCCAGCCGAGTTGACTCCATGGGTCTATTGCTGCCTCGGGCACCTTATGGCCGTTCTGCTGTGAGTCAAAGATTTTCGAATCGGACGAAAAACTGATAGTGAATTGTAACTTTCAGGGCCACCTAATGACGATGGATCACTCAAATTGCGTCCCGATTCAATACATCGTCCACCAGCCGACTTGTCTCCATGGGTCTATTGCTGCCTCGGGCACCTTATGGCCGTTCTGCTGTGAGTCTAGATTATCGAATGGGACGAAAAACTGATAGTGAATTGTAACGTTCAGGGCCTCCTAATGACGATGGATCACTCAAATTGCGTCCCGATTCAATACACCGTCCTCCAGCAGACTTGTCTCCATGGGTCTATTGCTGCCTCGGGCACCTTATGGCAGGCCTGCTGTGACTCAAAGATTTTCGAATCGGACGAAAAACTGATAGTGAATTGTAACGTTCAGGGCCTCCTAATGACGATGGAACACTCAAATTGCGTCCCGATTCAATACATCGTCCTCCAGCAGACTTGTCTCCATGCATGTATTGCTGCCTCGGGCACCTTATGGCCGTTCTGCTTTCAGTCAAAGATTTTCGAATCGGACGAAAAACTGATAGTGAATTGTAACGTTCAGGGCCACCTAATGACGATGGATCACTCAAATTGCGTCCCGATTCAATACATCGTCCTCCAGCCGACTTGACTCCATGGGTCTATTGCTGCCTCGGGCACCTTACGGCCTTTCTGCTGTGAGTCAAAGATTTTCGAATCGGACGAAAAACGGATAGTGATTTGTAACATTCAGGGCCACCTAATGACGATGGACCACACAAATTGCGTCCCGATTCAATACATCGTCCACTAGCCGACTTGACTCCATGGGACTATTGCTGCCTCGGGCACCTTATGGGCGTTCTGCTGTGAGTCTAGATTATAGAATGGGATGAGAAACTGTTAGTGAATTGTAACGTTCAGGGCCACCTAATGACGATGGATCACTCAAATTGCGTCCCGATTCAGTACATCGTCCTCCAGCCGACTTGACTCCATGGGTCTATTGCTGCCTCGGGCACCTTATGGCCGTTCTGCTGTGAGTCTAGATTATCGAATGGGACGAAAAACTGATTGTGAATTGTAACGTTCAGGGCCACCTAATGACGATGGATCACTCAAATTGCGTCCTCATTCAATACATCGTCCTCCAGCAGACTTGACTTCATGGGTCTATTGCTGCCTCGGGCACCTAATGGCCGTTCTGCTGTGAGTCAAAGATTTTCGAATCGGACGAAAAACTGATAGTGAATTGTAACTTTCAGGGCCACCTAATGACGATGGATCACTCAAATTGCGTCCCGATTCAATACATCGTCCTCCAGCAGACTTGTCTCCATGGGTCGATTGCTGCCTCGGGCACCTTATGGCCGTTCTGCTGTGAGTCAAAGATTTTCGAATCGGACGAAAAACTGATAGTGATTTGTAACATTCAGGGCCACCTAATGACGATGGACCACACAAATTGCGTCCCGATTCAGTACATCGTCCACTAGCCGACTTGACTCCATGGGACTATTGCTGCCTCGGGCACCTTATGGCCGTTCTGCTGTGAGTTTAGATTATAGAATGGGATGAAAAACTGATAGTGAATTGTAACGTTCAGAGCCACCTTATGACGATGGATCACTCAAATTGCGTCCCGATTCAATACATCGTCCTCCAGCCGAGTTGACTCCATGGGTCTATTGCTGCCTCGGGCACCTTATGGCAGGCCTGCTGTGATTCAAAGATTTTCGAATCGGACGAAAAACTGATAGTGAATTGTAACGTTCAGGGCCTCCTAATGACGATGGAACACTCAAATTGCGTCCCGATTCAATACATCGTCCTCCAGCAGACTTGTCTCCATGGGTCGATTGCTGCCTCGGGCACCTAATGGCCGTTCTGCTGTGAGTCAAAGATTTTCGAATCGGACGAAAAATTGAAAGTGAATTGTAACATTCAGGGCCACCTAATGAAGATGGACCACGCAAATTGCGTCCCGATTCAATACATCGTCCTCCAGCCGAGTTGACTCCATGGGTCTATTGCTGCCTTGGGCACCTGATGGCCGTTCTGCTGTGAATCTAGATTATCGAATGGGACGAAAAATTGATAGTGAATTGTAACGTTCAGGGCCACCTAATGACGATGGATCTCTCAAATTGCGTCCCGATTCAATACATCGTCCTCCAGCCGACTTAACTCCATGGGTCTATTGCTGCCTCGGGCACCTTATGGCCGGTCTGCTGTTCGTCTAGATTATCGAATGGGACGAAAAACTGATAGTGAATTGTAACGTTCAGGGCCTCCTAATGACGATGGATCACTCAAATTGCGTCCCGATTCAATACATCGTCCTCCAGCAGACTTGTCTCCATGGGTCGATTGCTGCCTCGGGCACCTAATGGCCGTTCTGCTGTGAGTCAAAGATTTTCGAATCGGACGAAAAACTGATAGTGAATTGTAACATTCAAGGCTACCTAATGACGATGGACCACGCAAATTGCGTCCCGATTCAATACATCGTCCTCCAGCCGAGTTGACTCCATGGGTCTATTGCTGCCTCGGGCACCTTATGGCCGTTCTGCTGTGAATCTAGATTATCGAATGGGACGAAAAACTGATAGTGAATTGTAACGTTCAGGGCACCTAATGACGATGGATCACTCAAATTGCGTCCCGATTCAATACATCGTCCCCAGCCGACTTGTCTCCATGGGTCTATTGCTGCCTCGGGCACCTTATGGCCGTTCTGCTGTGAGTCTAGATTATCGAATGGGACGAAAAACTGATAGTGAATTGTAACGTTCAGGGCCACCTAATGACGATGGATCACTCAAATTGCGTCCTCATTCAATACATCGTCCTCCAGCAGACTTGACTTCATGGGTCTATTGCTGCCTCGGGCACCTAATGGCCGTTTTGCTGTGAGTCAAAGATTTTCGAATCGGACGAAAAACTGATAGTGAATTGTATCTTTCAGGGCCACCTAATGACGATGGATCACTCAAATTGCGTCCCGATTCAATACATCGTCCTCCAGCTGACTTGTCTCCATGGGTCGATTGCTGCCTCGGGCACCTTATGGCCGTTCTGCTGCGAGTCAAAGATTTTCGAATCGGACGAAAAACTGATAGTGATTTGAAACATTCAGGGCCACCTAATGACGATGGACCACACAAATTGCGTCCCGATTCAGTATATCGTCCACTAGCCGACTTGACTCCATGGGACTATTGCTGCCTCGGGCACCTTATGGCCGTTCTGCTGTGAGTCTAGATTATAGAATGGGATGAAAAACTGATAGTGAATTGTAACGTTCAGGGCCACCTAATGACAATGGATCACTCAAATTGCGTCCCGATTCAATACATCGTCCTCCAGCCGACTTGACTCCATGGGTCTATTGCTGCCTCGGGCACCTTATGGCCGTTATGCTGTGAGTCTAGATTATCGAATGGGACGAAAAACTGATTGTGAATTGTAACGTTCAGGGCCACCTAATGACGATGGATCACTCAAATTGCGTCCTCATTCAATACATCGTCCTCCAGCAGACTTGACTTCATGGGTCTATTGCTGCCTCGGGCACCTAATGGCCGTTCTACTGTGAGTCAAAGATTTTCGAATCGGACGAAAAACTGATAATGAATTGTAACTTTCAGGGCCACCTAATGACGATGGATCACTCAAATTGCGTCCCGATTCAATACATCGTCCTCCAGCAGACTTGTCTCCATGGGTCGATTGCTGCCTCGGGCACCTTATGGCCGTTCTGCTGTGAGTCAAAGATTTTCGAATCGGACGAAAAACTGATAGTGATTTATAACATTCAGGGCCACCTAATGACGATGGACCACACAAATTGCGTCCCGATTCAGTACATCGTCCACTAGCCGACTTGACTCCATGGGACTATTGCTGCCTCGGGCACCTTATGGCCGTTCTGGTGTGAGTTTAGATTATAGAATGGGATGAAAAACTGATAGTGAATTGTAACGTTCAGGGCCACCTAATGACGATGGATCACTCAAATTGCGTCCCGATTCAATACATCGTCCTCCAGCAGACTTGTCTCCATGCGTCTATTGCTGCCTCGGGCACCTTATGGCCGTTCTGCTGTGAGTCAAAGATTTTCGAATCGGACGAAAAACTGATAGTGAATTGTAACATTCAGGGCCACCTAATGACGATGGATCACTCAAATTGCGTCCCGATTCAATACATCGTCCTCCAGCCGACTTGACTCCATGGGTCTATTGCTGCCTCGGGCACCTTATGGCCGTTCTGCTGTGAGTCTAGATTATCGAATGGGACAAAAAACTGATAGTGAATTGTAACGTTCAGGGCCTCCTAAAGACGATGGATCACTCAAATTGCGTCCCGATTCAATACACCGTCCTCCAGCCGACTTGACTCCATGGGTCTATTGCTGCCTCGGGCACCTTATGGCCGTTCTGCTGTGAGTCTAGATTATCGAATGGGACGAAAAACTGATAGTGAATTGTAACGTTCATGGCCTCCTAATGACGACGGATCACTCAAATTGCGTCCCGATTCAATACATCGTCCTCCAGCAGACTTGTCTCCATGGGTCGATTGCTGCCTCGGGCACCTAATGGCCGTTCTGCTGTGAGTCAAAGATTTTCGAATCGGACGAAAAACTGATAGTGAATTGTAACATTCAGGGCCACCTAATGACGATGGACCACGCAAATTGCGTCCCGACTCAATACATCGTCCTCCAGCCGAGTTGACTCCATGGGTCTATTGCTGCCTCGGGCTCCTTATGGCCGTTCTGCTGTGAATCTAGATTATCGAATGGGACGAAAAACTGATAGTGAATTGTAACGTTCAGGGCCACCTAATGACGATGGATCACTCAAATTGCGTCCCGATTCAATACATCGTCCCCAGCCGACTTGTCTCCATGGGTCTATTGCTGCCTCGGGCACCTTATGGCCGTTCTGCTGTGAGTCTAGATTATCGAATGGGACGAAAAACTGATAGTGAATTGTAAAGTTCAGGGCTACCTAATGACGATGGATCACTCAAATTGCGTCCTGATTCAATACATCGTCCTCCAGCAGACTTGACTTCATGGATCTATTGCTGCCTCGGGCACCTTATGGCCGTTCTGTTGTGAGTCAAAGATTTTCGAATCGGACGAAAAACTGATAGTGAATTGTAACTTTCAGGGCCACCTAATGACGATGGACTACACAAATTGCGTCCCGATTCAGTACATCGTCCACTAGCCGACTTGACTCCATGGGACTATTGCTGTCTCGGGCACCTTATGGCCGTTCTGCTGTGAGTCTAGATTATAGAATGGGATGAAAAACTGATAGTGAATTGTAACGTTCAGGGCCACCTAATGACGATGGATCACTCAAATTGCGTCCCGATTCAATACATCGTCCTCCAGCAGACGTGTCTCCATGGGTCTATTGCTGCCTCGGGCACCTTATGGCCGTTCTGCTGTGAGTCAAAGATTTTCCAATCGGACGAAAAACTGATAGTGAATTGTAACATTCAGGGCCACCTAATGACGATGGACCACACAAATTGCGTCCCGATTCAGTACATCGTCCTCCAGCCGACTTGTCTCCATGGGTCTATTGCTGCCTCGGGCACCTTATGGCCGTTCTGCTGTGAGTCAAAGATTTTCGAATCGGACGAAAAACTGATAGTAAATTGGAACGTTCAGGGCCTCCTAATGACGATGGAACACTAAAATTGCGTCCCGATTCAATACATCGACCTCCAGCGGACTTGTCTCCATTGGTCTATTGCTGCCTCGGGCACCTAATGGCCGTTCTGCTGTGAGTCAAAGACTTTCGAATCGGACGAAAAACTGATAGTGAATTGTAACATTCAGGGCCACCTAATGACGATGGACCACGCAAATTGCGTCCCGATTCAATACATCGTCCTCCAGCCGAGTTGACTCCATGGGTCTATTGCTGCCTCGGGCACCTTATGGCCGTTCTGCTGTGAATCTAGATTATCGAATGGGACGAAAAACTGGTAGTGAATTGTAACTTTCAGGGCCACCTAATGACGATGGATCACTCAAGTTGCGTCCCGATTCAATACATCGTCCTCCAGCCGACTTGTCTCCATGGGTCTATTGCTGCCTCGGGCACCTTGTGGCCGTTCTGCTGTGAGTCTAGATTATCGAATGGGACGAAAAACTGATAGTGAATTGTAACTTTCAGGGCCACCTAATGACGATGGATCACTCAAATTGCGTCCCGATTCAATACATCGTCCTCCAGCAGACTTGTCTCCATGGGTCGATTGCTGCCTCGGGCACCTTATGGCCGTTCTGCTGTGAGTCAAAGATTTTCGAATCGGACGAAAAACCTGATAGTGATTTGTAACATTCAGTGCCACCTAATAACGATGGACCACACAAATTGCGTCCCGATTCAGTACATCGTCCACTAGCCGACTTGACTCCATGGGAGTGCCTGGGGCACCTTATGGCCGTTCTGCTGTGAGTCTAGATTATCGAATGGGATGAAAAACTGATAGTGAATTGTAACGTTCAGGGCCACCTAATGACGATGGATCACTCAAATTGCATCCCGATTCAATACATCGTCCTCCAGCAGACTTGTCTCCATGGGTCTATTGCTGCCTCGGGCACCTTATGGCAGTCTTGCTGTGACTCAAAGATTTTCGAATCGGACGAAAAACTGATAGTGAATTGTAACGTTCAGGGCCTCCTAATGACGATGGAACACTCAAATTGCGTCCCGATTCAATACATCGTCCTCCAGCAGACTTGTCTCCATGGGTCTATTGCAGCCTCGGGCACCTTATGGCCGTTCAGCTGTGAGTCAAAGATTTTCGAATGGGACGAAAAACTGATAGTGAATTGTAACATTCAGGGCCACCTAATGACGATGGACCACGCAAATTGCGTCCCGATTCAATACATCGTCCACTAGCCGACTTGACTCCATGGGACTATTGCTGCCTCGGGCACCTTATGGCCGTTCTGCTGTGAGTCTAGATTATCGAATGGGACGAAAAACTGATAGTGAATTGTAACGTTGAGGGCCACCTAATTACGATGGATCACTCAAATTGCGTCCTGATTCAATACATCGTCCTCCAGCAGACTTGTCTTCATGGGTCGATTGCTGCCTCGGGCACATTATGGCCGTTCTGCTGTGAGTCAAAGATTTTCGAATCGGACGAAAAACTGATAGTGATTTGTAACATTCAGGGCCACCTAATGACGATGGACCACACAAATTGCGTCCCGATTCAGTACATCGTCCACTAGCCGACTTGACTCCATGGGACTATTGCTGTCTCGGGCACCATATGGCCGTTCTGCTGTGAGTCTAGATTATAGAATGGGATGAAAAACTGATAGTGAATTGTAACGTTCAGGGACACCTAATGACGATGGATCACTCAAATTGCGTCCCGATTCAATACATCGTCCCCAGCCGACTTTTCTCCATGGGTCTATTGCTGCCTCGGGCACTTTATAGCCGTTCTGCTGTGAGTCTAGATTATAGAATGGGATGAAAAACTGATAGTGAATTGTAACGTTCAGGGCCACCTAATGACGATGGATCACACAAATTGCGTCCCGATTCAATACATCGTCCTCCAGCAGACTTGTCTCCATGGGTCTATTGCTGCCTCGGGCACTTTATGGCCGTTCTGCTGTGAGTCAAAGATTTTCGAATCGGACGAAAAACTGATAGTGAATTGTAACATTCAGGGCCACCTAATGACGATGGACCACACAAATTGCGTCCCGATTCAGTACATCGTCCTCCAGCCGACTTGTCTCCATGGGTCTATTGCTGCCTCGGGCACCTTATGGCCGTTCTGCTGTGAGTCAAAGATTTTCGAATCGGACGAAAAACTGATAGTAAATTGGAACGTTCAGGGCCTCCTAATGACGATGGAACACTAAAATTGCGTCCCGATTCAATACATCGTCCTCCAGCGGACTTGTCTCTATTGGTCTATTGCTGCCTCGGGCACCTAATGGCCGTTCTGCTGTGAGTCAAAGACTTTCGAATCGGACGAAAAACTGATAGTGAATTGTAACATTCAGGGCCACCTAATGACGATGGACCACGCAAATGCGTCCCGATTCAATACATCGTCCTCCAGCCGAGTTGACTCCATGGGTCTATTGCTGCCTCGGGCACCTTATGGCCGTTCTGCTGTGAATCTAGATTATCGAATGGGACGAAAAACTGATAGTGAATTGTAACGTTCCGGGCCTCCTAATGACGATGGAACACTCAAATTGCGTCCCGATTCAATACATCGCCCTCCAGCAGACTTGTCTCCATGCGTCTATTGCTGCCTCGGGCACCTTATGGCCGTTCTGCTGTGAGTCAAAGATTTTCGAATCGGACGAAAAACTGATAGTGATTTGTAACTTTCAGGGCCTCCTAATGACGATGGAACACTCAAATTGCGTCCCGATTCAATACATCGTCCTCCAGCAGACTTGTCTCCATGGGTCTATTGCTGCCTCGGGCACCTTATGGCCGTTCTGCTGTGAGTCAAAGATTTTCGAATCGGACGAAAAACTGATAGTGAATTGTAACGTTCAGGGCCACCTAATGACGATGGATCACTTAAATTGCGTCCCGATTCAATACGTTGTCCTCCAGCCGAGTTGACTCCATGGGTCTATTGCTGCCTCGGGCACCTTATGGCCGTTCTGCTGTGAATCTAGATTATCGAATGGGACGAAAAACTGATAGTGAATAGTAACGTTCAGGGCCACCGAATGACGATGGATCACTCAAATTGCGTCCCGATTCAATACATCGTCCCCAGCCGACTTGTCTCCATGGGTCTATTGCTGCCTCGGGCACCTTATAGCCGTTCTGCTGTGAGTCTAGATTATCGAATGGGACGAAAAACTGATAGTGAATTGTAACGTTGAGGGCCACCTAATTACGATGGATCACTCAAATTGCGTCCTGATTCAATACATCGTCCTCCAGCAGACTTGTCTCCATGGGTCGATTGCTGCCTCGGGCACATTATGGCCGTTCTGCTGTGAGTCAAAGATTTTCGAATCGGACGAAAAACTGATAGTGATTTGTAACATTCAGGGCCACCTAATGACGATGGACCACACAAATTGCGTCCCGATTCAGTACATCGTCCACTAGCCGACTTGACTCCATGGGACTATTGCTGTCTCGGGCACCATATGGCCGTTCTGCTGTGAGTCTAGATTATAGAATGGGATGAAAAACTGATAGTGAATTGTAACGTTCAGGGCCACCTAATGACGATGGATCACTCAAATTGCGTCCCGATTCAATACATCGTCCCCAGCCGACTTTTCTCCATGGGTCTATTCCTGCCTCGGGCACCTTATAGCCGTTCTGCTGTGAGTCTAGATTATAGAATGGGATGAAAAACTGATAGTGAATTGTAACGTTCAGGGCCACCTAATGACGATGGATCACACAAATTGCGTCCCGATTCAGTACATCGTCCTCCAGCCGACTTGTCTCCATGGGTCTATTGCTGCCTCGGGCACCTTATGGCAGTCTTGCTGTGACTCAAAGATCTTCGAATCGGACGAAAAACTGATAGTGAATTGTAACGTTCAGGGCCTCCTAATGACGATGGAACACTCAAATTGCGTCCCGATTCAATACATCGTCCTCCAGCAGACTTGTCTCCATGGGTCTATTGCTGCCTCGGGCACCTTATGGCCGTTCTGCTGTGAGTCTAAGATTTTCGAATCGGACAAAAAACTGATAGTGAATTGTAACATTCAGGGCCACCTAATGACGATGGACCACACAAATTGCGTCCCGATTCAGTACATCGTCCTCCAGCCGACCTGACTCCATGGGTCTATTGCTGCCTCGGGCACCTTATGGCCGTTCTGCTGTGAGTCTAGATTATCGAATGGGACGAAAAACTGATAGTGAATTGTAACGTTCAGGGTCACCTAATGACGATGGATCACACAAATTGCGTCCCGATTCAATACATCGTCCTCCAGCCGACTTGAATCCATGGGTCTATTGCTGCTTCGTGCACCTTATGGCCGTTCTGCTGTGAGTCTAGATTATCGAATGGGACGAAAAACTGATAGTGAATTGTAACGTTCAGGGCCTCCTAATGACGATGGAACACTCAAATTGCGTCCCGATTCAATACATCGCCCTCCAGCAGACTTGTCTCCATGCGTCTATTGCTGCCTCGGGCACCTTATGGCCGTTCTGCTGTGAGTCAAAGATTTTCGAATCGGACGAAAAACTGATAGTGAATTGTAACTTTCAGGGCCTCCTAATGACGATGGAACACTCAAATTGCGTCCCGATTCATTACATCGTCCTCCAGCAGACTTGTCTCCATGGGTCTATTGCTGCCTCGGGCACCTTATGGCCGTTCTGCTGTGAGTCAAAGATTTTCGAATCGGACGAAAAACTGATAGTAAATTGTAACATTCAGGGCCACCTAATGACGATGGACCACACAAATTGCGTCCCGATTCAGTCCATCGTCCACTAGCCGACTTGACTCCATGGGACTATTGCTGTCTCGGGCACCATATGGCCGTTCTGCTGTGAGTCTAGATTATAGAATGGGATGAAAAACTGATAGTGAATTGTAACGTTCAGGGCCACCTAATGACGATGGATCACTCAAATTGCGTCCCGATTCAATACATCGTCCCCAGCCGACTTTTCTCCATGGGTCTATTGCTGCCTCGGGCACCTTATGGCCGTTCTGCTGTGAGTCTAGATTATAGAATGGGATGAAAAACTGATAGTGAATTGTAACGTTCAGGGCCACCTAATGACGATGGATCACTCAAATTGCGTCCCGATTCAATACATCGTCCTCCAGCAGACTTGTCTCCATGGGTCTATTGCTGCCTCGGGCACCTTATGGCCGTTCTGCTGTGAGTCAAAGATTTTCGAATCGGACGAAAAACTGATAGGAAATTGTAACATTCAGGGCCACCTAATGACGATGGACCACACAAATTGCGTCCCGATTCAGTACATCGTCCTCCAGCCGACTTGTCTCCATGGGTCTATTGCTGCCTCGGGCACCTAATGGCCGTTCTGCTGTGAGTCTAAGACTTTCGAATCGGACGAAAAACTGATAGTGAATTGTAACATTCAGGGCCACCTAATGACGATGGACCACGCAAATTGCGTCCCGATTCAATACATCGTCCTCCAGCCGAGTTGACTCCATGGGTCTATTGCTGCCTCGGGCACCTTATGGCCGTTCTGCTGTGAATCTAGATTATCGAATGGGACGAAAAACTGGTAGTGAATTGTAACGTTCAGGGCCACCTAATGACGATGGATCACTCAAATTGCGTCCCGATTCAATACATCGTCCTCCAGCCGACTTGTCTCCATGGGTCTATTGCTGCCTCGGGCACCTTGTGGCCGTTCTGCTGTGAGTCTAGATTATGGAATGGGACGAAAAACTGATAGTGAATTGTAACTTTCAGGGAAACCTAATGACGATGGATCACTCAAATTGCGTCCCGATTCAATACATCGTCCTCCAGCAGACTTGTCTCCATTGGTCGATTGCTGCCTCGGGCACCTTATGGCCGTTCTGCTGTGAGTCAAAGATTTTCGAATCGGACGAAAAACTGATAGTGAATTGTAACTTTCAGGGCCACCTAATGACGATGGACTACACAAATTGCGTCCCGATTCAGTACATCGTCCACTAGCCGACTTGACTCCATGGGACTATTGCTGTCTCGGGCACCTTATGGCCGTTCTGCTGTGAGTCTAGATTATAGAATGGGATGAAAAACTGATAGTGAATTGTAACGTTCAGGGCCACCTAATGACGATGGATCACTCAAATTGCGTCCCGATTCAATACATCGTCCTCCAGCAGACGTGTCTCCATGGGTCTATTGCTGCCTCGGACACCTTATGGCCGTTCTGCTGTGAGTCAAAGATTTTCCAATCGGACGAAAAACTGATAGTGAATTGTAACATTCAGGGCCACCTAATGACGATGGACCACACAAATTGCGTCCCGATTCAGTACATCGTCCTCCAGCCGACTTGTCTCCATGGGTCTATTGCTGCCTCGGGCACCTTATGGCCGTTCTGCTGTGAGTCAAAGATTTTCGAATCGGACGAAAAACTGATAGTAAATTGGAACGTTCAGGGCCTCCTAATGACGATGGAACACTAAAATTGCGTCCCGATTCAATACATCGACCTCCAGCGGACTTGTCTCCATTGGTCTATTGCTGCCTCGGGCACCTAATGGCCGTTCTGCTGTGAGTCAAAGACTTTCGAATCGGACGAAAAACTGATAGTGAATTGTAACATTCAGGGCCACCTAATGACGATGGACCACGCAAATTGCGTCCCGATTCAATACATCGTCCTCCAGCCGAGTTGACTCCATGGGTCTATTGCTGCCTCGGGCACCTTATGGCCGTTCTGCTGTGAATCTAGATTATCGAATGGGACGAAAAACTGGTAGTGAATTGTAACTTTCAGGGCCACCTAATGACGATGGATCACTCAAGTTGCGTCCCGATTCAATACATCGTCCTCCAGCCGACTTGTCTCCATGGGTCTATTGCTGCCTCGGGCACCTTGTGGCCGTTCTGCTGTGAGTCTAGATTATCGAATGGGACGAAAAACTGATAGTGAATTGTAACTTTCAGGGCCACCTAATGACGATGGATCACTCAAATTGCGTCCCGATTCAATACATCGTCCTCCAGCAGACTTGTCTCCATGGGTCGATTGCTGCCTCGGGCACCTTATGGCCGTTCTGCTGTGAGTCAAAGATTTTCGAATCGGACGAAAAACCTGATAGTGATTTGTAACATTCAGTGCCACCTAATAACGATGGACCACACAAATTGCGTCCCGATTCAGTACATCGTCCACTAGCCGACTTGACTCCATGGGAGTGCCTGGGGCACCTTATGGCCGTTCTGCTGTGAGTCTAGATTATCGAATGGGATGAAAAACTGATAGTGAATTGTAACGTTCAGGGCCACCTAATGACGATGGATCACTCAAATTGCATCCCGATTCAATACATCGTCCTCCAGCAGACTTGTCTCCATGGGTCTATTGCTGCCTCGGGCACCTTATGGCAGTCTTGCTGTGACTCAAAGATTTTCGAATCGGACGAAAAACTGATAGTGAATTGTAACGTTCAGGGCCTCCTAATGACGATGGAACACTCAAATTGCGTCCCGATTCAATACATCGTCCTCCAGCAGACTTGTCTCCATGGGTCTATTGCAGCCTCGGGCACCTTATGGCCGTTCAGCTGTGAGTCAAAGATTTTCGAATGGGACGAAAAACTGATAGTGAATTGTAACATTCAGGGCCACCTAATGACGATGGACCACGCAAATTGCGTCCCGATTCAATACATCGTCCTCCAGCCGAGTTGACTCCATGGGTCTATTGCTGCCTCGGGCACCTTATGGCCGTTCTGCTGTGAATCTAGATTATCGAATGGGACGAAAAACTGATAGTGAATAGTAACGTTCAGGGCCACCGAATGACGATGGATCACTCAAATTGCGTCCCGATTCAATACATCGTCCCCAGCCGACTTGTCTCCATGGGTCTATTGCTGCCTCGGGCACCTTATGGCCGTTCTGCTGTGAGTCTAGATTATCGAATGGGACGAAAAACTGATAGTGAATTGTAACGTTGAGGGCCACCTAATTACGATGGATCACTCAAATTGCGTCCTGATTCAATACATCGTCCTCCAGCAGACTTGTCTTCATGGGTCGATTGCTGCCTCGGGCACATTATGGCCGTTCTGCTGTGAGTCAAAGATTTTCGAATCGGACGAAAAACTGATAGTGAATTGTAACTTTCAGGGCCTCCTAATGACGATGGAACACTCAAATTGCGTCCCGATTCAATACATCGTCCTCCAGCAGACTTGTCTCCATGGGTCTATTGCTGCCTCGGGCACCTTATGGCCGTTCTGCTGTGAGTCAAAGATTTTCGAATCGGACGAAAAACTGATAGTAAATTGTAACATTCAGGGCCACCTAATGACGATGGACCACACAAATTGCGTCCCGATTCAGTCCATCGTCCACTAGCCGACTTGACTCCATGGGACTATTGCTGTCTCGGGCACCATATGGCCGTTCTGCTGTGAGTCTAGATTATAGAATGGGATGAAAAACTGATAGTGAATTGTAACGTTCAGGGCCACCTAATGACGATGGATCACTCAAATTGCGTCCCGATTCAATACATCGTCCCCAGCCGACTTTTCTCCATGGGTCTATTGCTGCCTCGGGCACCTTATGGCCGTTCTGCTGTGAGTCTAGATTATAGAATGGGATGAAAAACTGATAGTGAATTGTAACGTTCAGGGCCACCTAATGACGATGGATCACTCAAATTGCGTCCCGATTCAATACATCGTCCTCCAGCAGACTTGTCTCCATGGGTCTATTGCTGCCTCGGGCACCTTATGGCCGTTCTGCTGTGAGTCAAAGATTTTCGAATCGGACGAAAAACTGATAGTAAATTGTAACATTCAGGGCCACCTAATGACGATGGACCACACAAATTGCGTCCCGATTCAGTACATCGTCCTCCAGCCGACTTGTCTCCATGGGTCTATTGCTGCCTCGGGCACCTAATGGCCGTTCTGCTGTGAGTCAAAGACTTTCGAATCGGACGAAAAACTGATAGTGAATTGTAACATTCAGGGCCACCTAATGACGATGGACCACGCAAATTGCGTCCCGATTCAATACATCGTCCTCCAGCCGAGTTGACTCCATGGGTCTATTGCTGCCTCGGGCACCTTATGGCCGTTCTGCTGTGAATCTAGATTATCGAATGGGACGAAAAACTGGTAGTGAATTGTAACTTTCAGGGCCACCTAATGACGATGGATCACTCAAGTTGCGTCCCGATTCAATACATCGTCCTCCAGCCGACTTGTCTCCATGGGTCTATTGCTGCCTCGGGCACCTTGTGGCCGTTCTGCTGTGAGTCTAGATTATCGAATGGGACGAAAAACTGATAGTGAATTGTAACTTTCAGGGCCACCTAATGACGATGGATCACTCAAATTGCGTCCCGATTCAATACATCGTCCTCCAGCAGACTTGTCTCCATGGGTCGATTGCTGCCTCGGGCACCTTATGGCCGTTCTGCTGTGAGTCAAAGATTTTCGAATCGGACGAAAAACCTGATAGTGATTTGTAACATTCAGTGCCACCTAATAACGATGGACCACACAAATTGCGTCCCGATTCAGTACATCGTCCACTAGCCGACTTGACTCCATGGGAGTGCCTGGGGCACCTTATGGCCGTTCTGCTGTGAGTCTAGATTATCGAATGGGATGAAAAACTGATAGTGAATTGTAACGTTCAGGGCCACCTAATGACGATGGATCACTCAAATTGCATCCCGATTCAATACATCGTCCTCCAGCAGACTTGTCTCCATGGGTCTATTGCTGCCTCGGGCACCTTATGGCAGTCTTGCTGTGACTCAAAGATTTTCGAATCGGACGAAAAACTGATAGTGAATTGTAACGTTCAGGGCCTCCTAATGACGATGGAACACTCAAATTGCGTCCCGATTCAATACATCGTCCTCCAGCAGACTTGTCTCCATGGGTCTATTGCAGCCTCGGGCACCTTATGGCCGTTCAGCTGTGAGTCAAAGATTTTCGAATGGGACGAAAAACTGATAGTGAATTGTAACATTCAGGGCCACCTAATGACGATGGACCACGCAAATTGCGTCCCGATTCAATACATCGTCCTCCAGCCGAGTTGACTCCATGGGTCTATTGCTGCCTCGGGCACCTTATGGCCGTTCTGCTGTGAATCTAGATTATCGAATGGGACGAAAAACTGATAGTGAATAGTAACGTTCAGGGCCACCGAATGACGATGGATCACTCAAATTGCGTCCCGATTCAATACATCGTCCCCAGCCGACTTGTCTCCATGGGTCTATTGCTGCCTCGGGCACCTTATGGCCGTTCTGCTGTGAGTCTAGATTATCGAATGGGACGAAAAACTGATAGTGAATTGTAACGTTGAGGGCCACCTAATTACGATGGATCACTCAAATTGCGTCCTGATTCAATACATCGTCCTCCAGCAGACTTGTCTTCATGGGTCGATTGCTGCCTCGGGCACATTATGGCCGTTCTGCTGTGAGTCAAAGATTTTCGAATCGGACGAAAAACTGATAGTGAATTGTAACTTTCAGGGCCTCCTAATGACGATGGAACACTCAAATTGCGTCCCGATTCAATACATCGTCCTCCAGCAGACTTGTCTCCATGGGTCTATTGCTGCCTCGGGCACCTTATGGCCGTTCTGCTGTGAGTCAAAGATTTTCGAATCGGACGAAAAACTGATAGTAAATTGTAACATTCAGGGCCACCTAATGACGATGGACCACACAAATTGCGTCCCGATTCAGTCCATCGTCCACTAGCCGACTTGACTCCATGGGACTATTGCTGTCTCGGGCACCATATGGCCGTTCTGCTGTGAGTCTAGATTATAGAATGGGATGAAAAACTGATAGTGAATTGTAACGTTCAGGGCCACCTAATGACGATGGATCACTCAAATTGCGTCCCGATTCAATACATCGTCCCCAGCCGACTTTTCTCCATGGGTCTATTGCTGCCTCGGGCACCTTATGGCCGTTCTGCTGTGAGTCTAGATTATAGAATGGGATGAAAAACTGATAGTGAATTGTAACGTTCAGGGCCACCTAATGACGATGGATCACTCAAATTGCGTCCCGATTCAATACATCGTCCTCCAGCAGACTTGTCTCCATGGGTCTATTGCTGCCTCGGGCACCTTATGGCCGTTCTGCTGTGAGTCAAAGATTTTCGAATCGGACGAAAAACTGATAGTAAATTGTAACATTCAGGGCCACCTAATGACGATGGACCACACAAATTGCGTCCCGATTCAGTACATCGTCCTCCAGCCGACTTGTCTCCATGGGTCTATTGCTGCCTCGGGCACCTAATGGCCGTTCTGCTGTGAGTCAAAGACTTTCGAATCGGACGAAAAACTGATAGTGAATTGTAACATTCAGGGCCACCTAATGACGATGGACCACGCAAATTGCGTCCCGATTCAATACATCGTCCTCCAGCCGAGTTGACTCCATGGGTCTATTGCTGCCTCGGGCACCTTATGGCCGTTCTGCTGTGAATCTAGATTATCGAATGGGACGAAAAACTGGTAGTGAATTGTAACGTTCAGGGCCACCTAATGACGATGGATCACTCAAATTGCGTCCCGATTCAATACATCGTCCTCCAGCCGACTTGTCTCCATGGGTCTATTGCTGCCTCGGGCACCTTGTGGCCGTTCTGCTGTGAGTCTAGATTATGGAATGGGACGAAAAACTGATAGTGAATTGTAACTTTCAGGGAAACCTAATGACGATGGATCACTCAAATTGCGTCCCGATTCAATACATCGTCCTCCAGCAGACTTGTCTCCATTGGTCGATTGCTGCCTCGGGCACCTTATGGCCGTTCTGCTGTGAGTCAAAGATTTTCGAATCGGACGAAAAACTGATAGTGAATTGTAACTTTCAGGGCCACCTAATGACGATGGACTACACAAATTGCGTCCCGATTCAGTACATCGTCCACTAGCCGACTTGACTCCATGGGACTATTGCTGTCTCGGGCACCTTATGGCCGTTCTGCTGTGAGTCTAGATTATAGAATGGGATGAAAAACTGATAGTGAATTGTAACGTTCAGGGCCACCTAATGACGATGGATCACTCAAATTGCGTCCCGATTCAATACATCGTCCTCCAGCAGACGTGTCTCCATGGGTCTATTGCTGCCTCGGGCACCTTATGGCCGTTCTGCTGTGAGTCAAAGATTTTCCAATCGGACGAAAAACTGATAGTGAATTGTAACATTCAGGGCCACCTAATGACGATGGACCACACAAATTGCGTCCCGATTCAGTACATCGTCCTCCAGCCGACTTGTCTCCATGGGTCTATTGCTGCCTCGGGCACCTTATGGCCGTTCTGCTGTGAGTCAAAGATTTTCGAATCGGACGAAAAACTGATAGTAAATTGGAACGTTCAGGGCCTCCTAATGACGATGGAACACTAAAATTGCGTCCCGATTCAATACATCGACCTCCAGCGGACTTGTCTCCATTGGTCTATTGCTGCCTCGGGCACCTAATGGCCGTTCTGCTGTGAGTCAAAGACTTTCGAATCGGACGAAAAACTGATAGTGAATTGTAACATTCAGGGCCACCTAATGACGATGGACCACGCAAATTGCGTCCCGATTCAATACATCGTCCTCCAGCCGAGTTGACTCCATGGGTCTATTGCTGCCTCGGGCACCTTATGGCCGTTCTGCTGTGAATCTAGATTATCGAATGGGACGAAAAACTGGTAGTGAATTGTAACTTTCAGGGCCACCTAATGACGATGGATCACTCAAGTTGCGTCCCGATTCAATACATCGTCCTCCAGCCGACTTGTCTCCATGGGTCTATTGCTGCCTCGGGCACCTTGTGGCCGTTCTGCTGTGAGTCTAGATTATCGAATGGGACGAAAAACTGATAGTGAATTGTAACTTTCAGGGCCACCTAATGACGATGGATCACTCAAATTGCGTCCCGATTCAATACATCGTCCTCCAGCAGACTTGTCTCCATGGGTCGATTGCTGCCTCGGGCACCTTATGGCCGTTCTGCTGTGAGTCAAAGATTTTCGAATCGGACGAAAAACCTGATAGTGATTTGTAACATTCAGTGCCACCTAATAACGATGAACCACACAAATTGCGTCCCGATTCAGTACATCGTCCACTAGCCGACTTGACTCCATGGGAGTGCCTGGGGCACCTTATGGCCGTTCTGCTGTGAGTCTAGATTATCGAATGGGATGAAAAACTGATAGTGAATTGTAACGTTCAGGGCCACCTAATGACGATGGATCACTCAAATTGCATCCCGATTCAATACATCGTCCTCCAGCAGACTTGTCTCCATGGGTCTATTGCTGCCTCGGGCACCTTATGGCAGTCTTGCTGTGACTCAAAGATTTTCGAATCGGACGAAAAACTGATAGTGAATTGTAACGTTCAGGGCCTCCTAATGACGATGGAACACTCAAATTGCGTCCCGATTCAATACATCGTCCTCCAGCAGACTTGTCTCCATGGGTCTATTGCAGCCTCGGGCACCTTATGGCCGTTCAGCTGTGAGTCAAAGATTTTCGAATGGGACGAAAAACTGATAGTGAATTGTAACATTCAGGGCCACCTAATGACGATGGACCACGCAAATTGCGTCCCGATTCAATACATCGTCCTCCAGCCGAGTTGACTCCATGGGTCTATTGCTGCCTCGGGCACCTTATGGCCGTTCTGCTGTGAATCTAGATTATCGAATGGGACGAAAAACTGATAGTGAATAGTAACGTTCAGGGCCACCGAATGACGATGGATCACTCAAATTGCGTCCCGATTCAATACATCGTCCCCAGCCGACTTGTCTCCATGGGTCTATTGCTGCCTCGGGCACCTTATGGCCGTTCTGCTGTGAGTCTAGATTATCGAATGGGACGAAAAACTGATAGTGAATTGTAACGTTGAGGGCCACCTAATTACGATGGATCACTCAAATTGCGTCCTGATTCAATACATCGTCCTCCAGCAGACTTGTCTTCATGGGTCGATTGCTGCCTCGGGCACATTATGGCCGTTCTGCTGTGAGTCAAAGATTTTCGAATCGGACGAAAAACTGATAGTGATTTGTAACATTCAGGGCCACCTAATGACGATGGACCACACAAATTGCGTCCCGATTCAGTACATCGTCCACTAGCCGACTTGACTCCATGGGACTATTGCTGTCTCGGGCACCATATGGCCGTTCTGCTGTGAGTCTAGATTATAGAATGGGATGAAAAACTGATAGTGAATTGTAACGTTCAGGGACACCTAATGACGATGGATCACTCAAATTGCGTCCCGATTCAATACATCGTCCCCAGCCGACTTTTCTCCATGGGTCTATTGCTGCCTCGGGCACTTTATAGCCGTTCTGCTGTGAGTCTAGATTATAGAATGGGATGAAAAACTGATAGTGAATTGTAACGTTCAGGGCCACCTAATGACGATGGATCACACAAATTGCGTCCCGATTCAATACATCGTCCTCCAGCAGACTTGTCTCCATGGGTCTATTGCTGCCTCGGGCACTTTATGGCCGTTCTGCTGTGAGTCAAAGATTTTCGAATCGGACGAAAAACTGATAGTGAATTGTAACATTCAGGGCCACCTAATGACGATGGACCACACAAATTGCGTCCCGATTCAGTACATCGTCCTCCAGCCGACTTGTCTCCATGGGTCTATTGCTGCCTCGGGCACCTTATGGCCGTTCTGCTGTGAGTCAAAGATTTTCGAATCGGACGAAAAACTGATAGTAAATTGGAACGTTCAGGGCCTCCTAATGACGATGGAACACTAAAATTGCGTCCCGATTCAATACATCGTCCTCCAGCGGACTTGTCTCTATTGGTCTATTGCTGCCTCGGGCACCTAATGGCCGTTCTGCTGTGAGTCAAAGACTTTCGAATCGGACGAAAAACTGATAGTGAATTGTAACATTCAGGGCCACCTAATGACGATGGACCACGCAAATGCGTCCCGATTCAATACATCGTCCTCCAGCCGAGTTGACTCCATGGGTCTATTGCTGCCTCGGGCACCTTATGGCCGTTCTGCTGTGAATCTAGATTATCGAATGGGACGAAAAACTGATAGTGAATTGTAACGTTCCGGGCCTCCTAATGACGATGGAACACTCAAATTGCGTCCCGATTCAATACATCGCCCTCCAGCAGACTTGTCTCCATGCGTCTATTGCTGCCTCGGGCACCTTATGGCCGTTCTGCTGTGAGTCAAAGATTTTCGATTCGGACGAAAAACTGATAGTGATTTGTAACTTTCAGGGCCTCCTAATGACGATGGAACACTCAAATTGCGTCCCGATTCAATACATCGTCCTCCAGCAGACTTGTCTCCATGGGTCTATTGCTGCCTCGGGCACCTTATGGCCGTTCTGCTGTGAGTCAAAGATTTTCGAATCGGACGAAAAACTGATAGTGAATTGTAACGTTCAGGGCCACCTAATGACGATGGATCACTTAAATTGCGTCCCGATTCAATACGTTGTCCTCCAGCAGACTGTCTCCATGGGTCTATTGCAGCCTCGGACACCTTATGGCCGTTCAGCTGTGAGTCAAAGATTTTCGAATGGGACGAAAAACTGATAGTGAATTGTAACATTCAGGGCCACCTAATGACGATGGACCACGCAAATTGCGTCCCGATTCAATACATCGTCCTCCAGCCGAGTTGACTCCATGGGTCTATTGCTGCCTCGGGCACCTTATGGCCGTTCTGCTGTGAATCTAGATTATCGAATGGGACGAAAAACTGATAGTGAATAGTAACGTTCAGGGCCACCGAATGACGATGGATCACTCAAATTGCGTCCCGATTCAATACATCGTCCCCAGCCGACTTGTCTCCATGGGTCTATTGCTGCCTCGGGCACCTTATAGCCGTTCTGCTGTGAGTCTAGATTATCGAATGGGACGAAAAACTGATAGTGAATTGTAACGTTGAGGGCCACCTAATTACGATGGATCACTCAAATTGCGTCCTGATTCAATACATCGTCCTCCAGCAGACTTGTCTCCATGGGTCGATTGCTGCCTCGGGCACATTATGGCCGTTCTGCTGTGAGTCAAAGATTTTCGAATCGGACGAAAAACTGATAGTGATTTGTAACATTCAGGGCCACCTAATGACGATGGACCACACAAATTGCGTCCCGATTCAGTACATCGTCCACTAGCCGACTTGACTCCATGGGACTATTGCTGTCTCGGGCACCATATGGCCGTTCTGCTGTGAGTCTAGATTATAGAATGGGATGAAAAACTGATAGTGAATTGTAACGTTCAGGGCCACCTAATGACGATGGATCACTCAAATTGCGTCCCGATTCAATACATCGTCCCCAGCCGACTTTTCTCCATGGGTCTATTCCTGCCTCGGGCACCTTATAGCCGTTCTGCTGTGAGTCTAGATTATAGAATGGGATGAAAAACTGATAGTGAATTGTAACGTTCAGGGCCACCTAATGACGATGGATCACACAAATTGCGTCCCGATTCAGTACATCGTCCTCCAGCCGACTTGTCTCCATGGGTCTATTGCTGCCTCGGGCACCTTATGGCAGTCTTGCTGTGACTCAAAGATCTTCGAATCGGACGAAAAACTGATAGTGAATTGTAACGTTCAGGGCCTCCTAATGACGATGGAACACTCAAATTGCGTCCCGATTTAATACATCGTCCTCCAGCAGACTTGTCTCCATGGGTCTATTGCTGCCTCGGGCACCTTATGGCCGTTCTGCTGTGAGTCTAAGATTTTCGAATCGGACAAAAAACTGATAGTGAATTGTAACATTCAGGGCCACCTAATGACGATGGACCACACAAATTGCGTCCCGATTCAGTACATCGTCCTCCAGCCGACCTGACTCCATGGGTCTATTGCTGCCTCGGGCACCTTATGGCCGTTCTGCTGTGAGTCTAGATTATCGAATGGGACGAAAAACTGATAGTGAATTGTAACGTTCAGGGTCACCTAATGACGATGGATCACACAAATTGCGTCCCGATTCAATACATCGTCCTCCAGCCGACTTGAATCCATGGGTCTATTGCTGCTTCGTGCACCTTATGGCCGTTCTGCTGTGAGTCTAGATTATCGAATGGGACGAAAAACTGATAGTGAATTGTAACGTTCAGGGCCTCCTAATGACGATGGAACACTCAAATTGCGTCCCGATTCAATACATCGCCCTCCAGCAGACTTGTCTCCATGCGTCTATTGCTGCCTCGGGCACCTTATGGCCGTTCTGCTGTGAGTCAAAGATTTTCGAATCGGACGAAAAACTGATAGTGAATTGTAACTTTCAGGGCCTCCTAATGACGATGGAACACTCAAATTGCGTCCCGATTCAATACATCGTCCTCCAGCAGACTTGTCTCCATGGGTCTATTGCTGCCTCGGGCACCTTATGGCCGTTCTGCTGTGAGTCAAAGATTTTCGAATCGGACGAAAAACTGATAGTAAATTGTAACATTCAGGGCCACCTAATGACGATGGACCACACAAATTGCGTCCCGATTCAGTCCATCGTCCACTAGCCGACTTGACTCCATGGGACTATTGCTGTCTCGGGCACCATATGGCCGTTCTGCTGTGAGTCTAGATTATAGAATGGGATGAAAAACTGATAGTGAATTGTAACGTTCAGGGCCACCTAATGACGATGGATCACTCAAATTGCGTCCCGATTCAATACATCGTCCCCAGCCGACTTTTCTCCATGGGTCTATTGCTGCCTCGGGCACCTTATGGCCGTTCTGCTGTGAGTCTAGATTATAGAATGGGATGAAAAACTGATAGTGAATTGTAACGTTCAGGGCCACCTAATGACGATGGATCACTCAAATTGCGTCCCGATTCAATACATCGTCCTCCAGCAGACTTGTCTCCATGGGTCTATTGCTGCCTCGGGCACCTTATGGCCGTTCTGCTGTGAGTCAAAGATTTTCGAATCGGACGAAAAACTGATAGTAAATTGTAACATTCAGGGCCACCTAATGACGATGGACCACACAAATTGCGTCCCGATTCAGTACATCGTCCTCCAGCCGACTTGTCTCCATGGGTCTATTGCTGCCTCGGGCACCTAATGGCCGTTCTGCTGTGAGTCAAAGACTTTCGAATCGGACGAAAAACTGATAGTGAATTGTAACATTCAGGGCCACCTAATGACGATGGACCACGCAAATTGCGTCCCGATTCAATACATCGTCCTCCAGCCGAGTTGACTCCATGGGTCTATTGCTGCCTCGGGCACCTTATGGCCGTTCTGCTGTGAATCTAGATTATCGAATGGGACGAAAAACTGGTAGTGAATTGTAACGTTCAGGGCCACCTAATGACGATGGATCACTCAAATTGCGTCCCGATTCAATACATCGTCCTCCAGCCGACTTGTCTCCATGGGTCTATTGCTGCCTCGGGCACCTTGTGGCCGTTCTGCTGTGAGTCTAGATTATGGAATGGGACGAAAAACTGATAGTGAATTGTAACTTTCAGGGAAACCTAATGACGATGGATCACTCAAATTGCGTCCCGATTCAATACATCGTCCTCCAGCAGACTTGTCTCCATTGGTCGATTGCTGCCTCGGGCACCTTACGGCCGTTCTGCTGTGAGTCAAAGATTTTCGAATCGGACGAAAAACCTGATAGTGATTTGTAACATTCAGTGCCACCTAATAACGATGGACCACACAAATTGCGTCCCGATTCAGTACATCGTCCACTAGCCGACTTGACTCCATGGGACTATTGCTGCCTGGGGCACTTTATGGCCGTTCTGCTGTGAGTCTAGATTATCGAATGGGATGAAAAACTGATAGTGAATTGTAACGTTCAGGGCCACCTAATGACGATGGATCACTCAAATTGCGTCCCGATTCAATACATCGTCCTCCAGCAGACTTGTCTCCATGGGTCTATTGCTGCCTCGGGCACCTTATGGCAGTCTTGCTGTGACTCAAAGATTTTCGAATCGGACGAAAAACTGATAGTGAATTGTAACGTTCAGGGCCTCCTAATGACGATGGAACACTCAAATTGCGTCCCGATTCAATACATCGTCCTCCAGCAGACTTGTCTCCATGGGTCTATTGCTGCCTCGGGCACCTTATGGCCGTTCTGCTGTGAGTCTAGATTATCGAATGGGACGAAAAACTGATAGTGAATTGTAACGTTCAGGGTCACCTAATGACGATGGATCACACAAATTGCGTCCCGATTCAATACATCGTCCTCCAACCGACTTGAATCCATGGGTCTATTGCTGCTTCGGGCACCTTATGGCCGTTCTGCTGTGAGTCTAGATTATCGAATGGGACGAAAAAGTGATAGTGAATAGTAACGATCAGGGCCTCCTAATGACGATGGAACACTCAAATAGCGTCCCGATTCAATACATCGCCCTCCAGCAGACTTGTCTCCATGCGTCTATTGCTGCCTCGGGCACCTTATGGCCGTTCTGCTGTGAGTCAAAGATTTTCGAATCGGACGAAAAACTGATAGTGAATTGTAACTTTCAGGGCCTCCTAATGACGATGGAACACTCAAATTGCGTCCCGATTCAATACATCGTCCTCCAGCAGACTTGTCTCCATGGGTCTATTGCTGCCTCGGGCACCTTATGGCCGTTCTGCTGTGAGTCAAAGATTTTAGAATCGGACGAAAAACTGATAGTGAATTGTAACGTTCAGGGCCACGTAATGACGATGGATCACTCAAATTGCTTCCCGATTCAATACATCGTCCTCCAGCCGACATGTCTCCATGGGTCTATTGCTGCCTTGGCACCTAATGGCCGTTCTGCTGTGAGTCAAAGATTTTCGAATCGGACGAAAAACTGATAGTGAATTGTAACGTTCAGGGCCACCTATTGACGATGGATCACTCAAATTGCGTCCCGATTCAATACGTTGTCCTCCAGCAGACTGTCTCCATGGGTCTATTGCAGCCTCGGGCACCTTATGGCCGTTCAGCTGTGAGTCAAAGATTTTCGAATCGGACGAAAAGCTGATAGTGAATTGTAACATTCAGGGCCACCTAATGACGATGGACCACGCAAATTGCGTCCCGATTCAATACATCGTCCTCCAGCCGAGTTGACTCCATGGGTCTATTGCTGCCTCGGGCACCTTATGGCCGTTCTGCTGTGAATCTAGATTATCGAATGGGACGAAAAACTGATAGTGAATAGTAACGTTCAGGGCCACCGAATGACGATGGATCACTCAAATTGCGTCCCGATTCAATACATCGTCCCCAGCCGACTTGTCTCCATGGGTCTATTGCTGCCTCGGGCACCTTATGGCCGTTCTGCTGTGAGTCTAGATTATCGAATGGGACGAAAAACTGATAGTGAATTGTAACGTTGAGGGCCACCTAATTACGATGGATCACTCAAATTGCGTCCTGATTCAATACATCGTCCTCCAGCAGACTTGTCTCCATGGGTCGATTGCTGCCTCGGGCACATTATGGCCGTTCTGCTGTGAGTCAAAGATTTTCGAATCGGACGAAAAACTGATAGTGATTTGTAACATTCAGGGCCACCTAATGACGATGGACCACACAAATTGCGTCCCGATTCAGTACATCGTCCACTAGCCGACTTGACTCCATGGGACTATTGCTGTCTCGGGCACCATATGGCCGTTCTGCTGTGAGTCTAGATTATAGAATGGGATGAAAAACTGATAGTGAATTGTAACGTTCAGGGCCACCTAATGACGATGGATCACTCAAATTGCGTCCCGATTCAATACATCGTCCCCAGCCGACTTTTCTCCATGGGTCTATTGCTGCCTCGGGCACCTCATGGCCGTTCTGCTGTGAGTCTAGATTATCGAATGGGACGAAAAACTGATAGTGAATTGTAACGTTCAGGGCCTCCTAATGACGATGGAACACTCAAATTGCGTCCCGATTCAATACATCGTCCTCCAGCAGACTTGACTCCATGGGTCGATTGCTGCCTCGGGCACCTAATGGCCGTTCTGCTGTGAGTCAAAGATTTTCGAATCGGACGAAAAACTGATAGTGAATTGTAACATTCAGGGCCACCTAATGAAGATGGACCACGCAAATTGCGTCCCGATTCAATACATCGTCCTTCAGCCGAGTTGACTCCATGGGTCTATTGCTGCCTCGGGCACCTGATGGCCGTTCTGCTGTGAATCTAGATTATCGAATGGGACGAAAAATTGATAGTGAATTGTAACGTTCAGGGCCACCTAATGACGATGGATCTCTCAAATTGCGTCCCGATTCAATACATCGTCCTCCAGCCGACTTAACTCCATGGGTCTATTGCTGCCTCGGGCACCTGATGGCCGTTCTGCTGTGAGTCTAGATTATCGAATGGGACGAAAAACTGATAGTGAATTGTAACGTTCAGGGCCTCCTAATGACAATGGATCACTCAAATTGCGTCCCGATTCAATACATCGTCCTCCAGCAGACTTGTCTCCATGGGTCGATTGCTGCCTCGGGCACCTAATGGCCGTTCTGCTGTGAGTCAAACATTTTCGAATCGGACGAAAAACTGATAGTGAATTGTAACATTCAGGGCCACCTAATGACGATGGACCACGCAAATTGCGTCCCGATTCAATACATCGTCCTCCAGCCGAGTTGACTCCATGGGTCTATTGCTGCCTCGGGCACCTTATGGCCGTTCTGCTGTGAATCTAGATTATCGAATGGGACGAAAAACTGATAGTGAATTGTAACGTTCAGGGCCACCTAATGACGATGGATCACTCAAATTGCGTCCCGATTCAATACATCGTCCTCCAGCCGACTTGACTCCATGGGTCTATTGCTGCCTCGGGCACCTTATGGCCGTTCTGCTGTGAGACTAGATTATCGAATGGGACGAAAAACTGATTGTGAATTGTAACGTTCAGGGCCACCTAATGACGATGGATCACTCAAATTGCGTCCTCATTCAATACATCGTCCTCCAGCAGACTTGACTTCATGGGTCTATTGCTGCCCCGGGCACCTAATGGCCGTTCTGCTGTGAGTCAAAGATTTTCGAATCGGACGAAAAACTGATAGTGAATTGTAACTTTCAGGGCCACCTAATGACGATGGATCACTCAAATTGCGTCCCGATTCAATACATCGTCCTCCAGCAGACTTGTCTCCATGGGTCGATTGCTGCCTCGGGCACCTTATGGCCGTTCTGCTGTGAGTCAAAGATTTTCGATTCGGACGAAAAACTGATAGTGATTTGTAACATTCAGGGCCACCTAATGACGATGGACCACACAAATTGCGTCCCGATTCAGTACATCGTCCACTAGCCGACTTGACTCCATGGGACTATTGCTGCCTCGGGCACCTTATGGCCGTTCTGCTGTGAGTTTAGATTATAGAATGGGATGAAAAACTGATAGTGAATTGTAACGTTCAGGGCCACCTAATGACGATGGATCACTCAAATTGCGTCCCGATTCAATACATCGTCCTCCAGCAGACTTGTCTCCATGGGTCTATTGCTGCCTCGGGCACCTTATGGCCGTTCTGCTGTGAGTCAAAGATTTTCGAATCCGACAAAAAACTGATAGTGAATTGTAACATTCAGGGCCACCTAATGACGATGGACCACACAAATTGCGTCCCGATTCAGTACATCGTCCTCCAGCCGACCTGACTCCATGGGTCTATTGCTGCCTCGGGCACCTGATGGCCGTTCTGCTGTGAATCTAGATTATCGAATGGGACGAAAAATTGATAGTGAATTGTAACGTTCAGGGCCACCTAATGACGATGGATCTCTCAAATTGCGTCCCGATTCAATACATCGTCCTCCAGCCGACTTAACTCCATGGGTCTATTGCTGCCTCGGGCACCTTATGGCCGTTCTGCTGTTCGTCTAGATTATCGAATGGGACGAAAAACTGATAGTGAATTGTAACGTTCAGGGCCTCCTAATGACAATGGATCACTCAAATTGCGTCCCGATTCAATACATCGTCCTCCAGCAGACTTGTCTCCATGGGTCGATTGCTGCCTCGGGCACCTAATGGCCGTACTGCTGTGAGTCAAACATTTTCGAATCGGACGAAAAACTGATAGTGAATTGTAACATTCAGGGCCACCTAATGACGATGGACCACGCAAATTGCGTCCCGATTCAATACATCGTCCTCCAGCCGAGTTGACTCCATGGGTCTATTGCTGCCTCGGGCACCTTATGGCCGTTCTGCTGTGAATCTAGATTATCGAATGGGACGAAAAACTGATAGTGAATTGTAACGTTCAGGGCCACCTAATGACGATGGATCACTCAAATTGCGTCCCGATTCAATACATCGTCCCCAGCCGACTTGTCTCCATGGGTCTATTGCTGCCTCGGGCACCTTATGGCCGTTCTGCTGTGAGTCTAGATTATCGAATGGGACGAAAAACTGATAGTGAATTGTAACGTTCAGGGCCACCTAATGACGATGGATCACTCAAATTGCGTCCTCATTCAATACATCGTCCTCCAGCAGACTTGACTTCATGGGTCTATTGCTGCCTCGGTCACCTAATGGCCGTCCTGCTGTGAGTCAAAGATTTTCGAATCGGACGAAAAACTGATAGTGAATTGTAACTTTCAGGGCCACCTAATGACGATGGATCACTCAAATTGCGTCCCGATTCAATACATCGTCCTACAGCAGACTTGTCTCCATGGGTCGATTGCTGCCTCGGGCACCTTATGGCCGTTCTGCTGTGAGTCAAAGATTTTCGAATGGGACGAAAAACTGATAGTGAATTGTAACGTTCAGGGCCTCCTAATGACAATGGATCACTCAAATTGCGTCCCGATTCAATACATCGTCCTCCAGCAGACTTGTCTCCATGGGTCGATTGCTCCCCGGGCACCTAATGGCCGTTCTGCTGTGAGTCAAAGATTTTCGAATCGGACGAAAAACTGATAGTGAATTGTAACATTCAGGGCCACCTAATGACGATGGACCACGCAAATTGCGTCCCGATTCAATACATCGTCCTCCAGCAGACTTGTCTTCATGGATCTATTGCTGCCTCGGGCACCTTATGGCCGTTCTGTTGTGAGTCAAAGATTTTCGAATCGGACGAAAAACTGATAGTGAATTGTAACTTTCAGGGCCACCTAATGACGATGGACCACACAAATTGCGTCCCGATTCAGTACATCGTCCACTAGCCGACTTGACTCCATGGGACTATTGCTGTCTCGGGCACCTTATGGCCGTTCTGCTGTGAGTCTAGATTATAGAATGGGATGAAAAACTGATAGTGAATTGTAACGTTCAGGGCCACCTAATGACGATGGATCACTCAAATTGCGTCCCGATTCAATACATCGTCCTCCAGCAGACTTGTCTCCATGGGTCTATTGCTGCCTCGGGCACCTTATGGCCGTTCTGCTGTGAGTCAAAGATTTTCGAATCCGACAAAAAACTGATAGTGAATTGTAACATTCAGGGCCACCTAATGACGATGGACCACACAAATTGCGTCCCGATTCAGTACATCGTCCTCCAGCCGACCTGACTCCATGGGTCTATTGCTGCCTCGGGCACCTTATGGCCGTTCTGCTGTGAGTCTAGATTATCGAATGGGACGAAAAACTGATAGTGAATTGTAACGTTCAGGGTCACCTAATGACGATGGATCACACAAATTGCGTCCCGATTCAATACATCGTCCTCCAGCCGACTTGTCTCCATGGGTCTATTGCTGCTTCGGGCACCTTATGGCCGTTCTGCTGTGAGTCTAGATTATCGAATCGGACGAAAAACTGATAGTGAATTGTAACTTTCAGTGCCTCCTAATGACGATGGAACACTCAAATTGCGTCCCGATTCAATACATCGTCCTCCAGCAGACTTGTCTCCATGGGTCTACTGCTGCCTCGGGCACCTTATGGCCGTTCTGCTGTGAGTAAAGATTTTCGAATCGGACGAAAAACTGATAGTGAATTGTAACGTTCAGGGCCACGTAATGACGATGGATCACTCAAATTGCTTCCCGATTCAATACATCGTCCTCCAGCCGACATGTCTCCATGGGTCTATTGCTGCCTTGGCACCTAATGGCCGTTCTGCTGTGAGTCAAAGATTTTCGAATCGGACAAAAACTGATAGTGAATTGTAACATTCAGGGCCACCTAATGACGATGGACCACACAAATTGCGTCCCGATTCAGTACATCGTCCTCCAGCCGACCTGACTCCATGGGTCTATTGCTGCCTCGGGCACCTTATGGCCGTTCTGCTGTGAGTCTAGATTATCGAATGGGACGAAAAACTGATAGTGAATTGTAACGTTCAGGGTCACCTAATGACGATGGATCACACAAATTGCGTCCCGATTCAATACATCGTCCTCCAGCCGACTTGAATCCATGGGTCTATTGCTGCTTCGGGCACCTTATGGCCGTTCTGCTGTGAGTCTAGATTATCGAATGGGACGAAAATCTGATAGTGAATTGTAACGTTCAGGGCCTCCTAATGACGATGGAACACTCAAATTGCGTCCCGATTCAATACATCGCCCTCCAGCAGACTTGTCTCCATGCGTCTATTGCTGCCTCGGGCACCTTATGGCCGTTCTGCTGTGAGTCAAAGATTTTCGAATCGGACGAAAAACTGATAGTGAATTGTAACTTTCAGGGCCTCCTAATGACGATGGAACACTCAAATTGCGTCCCGATTCAATACATCGTCCTCCAGCAGACTTGTCTCCATGGGTCTATTGCTGCCTCGGGCACCTTATGGCCGTTCTGCTGTGAGTCAAAGATTTTCGAATCGGACGAAAAACTGATAGTGAATTGTAACGTTCAGGGCCACGTAATGACGATGGATCACTCAAATTGCTTCCCGATTCAATACATCGTCCTCCAGCCGACATGTCTCCATGGGTCTATTGCTGCCTTGGAACCTAATGGCCGTTCTGCTGTGAGTCAAAGATTTTCGAATCGGACGAAAAACTGATAGTGAATTGTATCGTTCAGGGCCACCTAATGACGATGGATCACTCAAATTGCGTCCCGATTCAATACGTTGTCCTCCAGCAGACTGTCTCCATGGGTCTATTGCAGCCTCGGGCACCTTATGGCCGTTCAGCTGTGAGTCAAAGATTTTCGAATCGGACGAAAAACTGATAGTGATTTGTAACATTCAGGGCCACCTAATGACGATGGACCACACAAATTGCGTCCCGATTCAGTACATCGTCCACTAGCCGACTTGACTCCATGGGACTATTGCTGTCTCGGGCACCATATGGCCGTTCTGCTGTGAGTCTAGATTATAGAATGGGATGAAAAACTGATAGTGAATTGTAACGTTCAGGGCCACCTAATGACGATGGATCACTCAAATTGCGTCCCGATTCAATACATCGTCCCCAGCCGACTTTTCTCCATGGGTCTATTGCTGCCTCGGGCACCTTATGGCCGTTCTGCTGTGAGTCTAGATTATAGAATGGGATGAAAAACTGATAGTGAATTGTAACGTTCAGGGCCACCTAATGACGATGGATCACTCAAATTGCATCCCGATTCAATACATCGTCCTCCAGCAGACTTGTCTCCATGGGTCTATTGCTGCCTCGGGCACCTTATGGCCGTTCTGCTGTGAGTCAAAGATTTTCGAATCGGACGAAAAACTGATAGTAAATTGTAACATTCAGGGCCACCTAATGACGATGGACCACACAAATTGCGTCCCGATTCAGTACATCGTCCTCCAGCCGACTTGTCTCCATGGGTCTATTGCTGCCTCGGGCACCTTATGGCCGTTTTGCTGTGAGTCAAAGATTTTCGAATCGGACGAAAAACTGATAGTGAATTGTAACGTTCAGGGCCACCTAATGACGATGGATCACTCAAATTGCGTCCCGATTCAATACATCGTCCTCCAGCCGACTTGTCTCCATGGGTCTATTGCTGCCTCGGGCACCTTGTGGCCGTTCTGCTGTGAGTCTAGATTATCGAATGGGACGAAAAACTGATAGTGAATTGTAACTTTCAGGGAAACCTAATGACGATGGATCACTCAAATTGCGTCCCGATTCAATACATCGTAATCCAGCAGACTTGTCTCCATGGGTCGATTGCTGCCTCGGGCACCTTATGGCCGTTCTGCTGTGAGTCAAAGATTTTCGAATCGGACAAAAAACTGATAGTGAATTGTAACATTCAGGGCCACCTAATGACGATGGACCACACAAATTGCGTCCCGATTCAGTACATCGTCCTCCAGCCGACCTGACTCCATGGGTCTATTGCTGCCTCGGGCACCTTATGGCCGTTCTGCTGTGAGTCTAGATTATCGAATGGGACGAAAAACTGATAGTGAATTGTAACGTTCAGGGTCACCTAATGACGATGGATCACACAAATTGCGTCCCGATTCAATACATCGTCCTCCAGCCGACTTGAATCCATGGGTCTATTGCTGCTTCGGGCACCTTATGGCCGTTCTGCTGTGAGTCTAGATTATCGAATGGGACGAAAAAGTGATAGTGAATTGTAACGTTCAGGGCCTCCTAATGACGATGGAACACACAAATAGCGTCCCGATTCAATACATCGCCCTCCAGCAGACTTGTCTCCATGCGTCTATTGCTGCCTCGGGCACCTTATGGCCGTTCTGCTGTGAGTCAAAGATTTTCGAATCGGACGAAAAACTGATAGTGAATTGTAACTTTCAGGGCCTCCTAATGACGATGGAACACTCAAATTGCGTCCCGATTCAATACATCGTCCTCCAGCAGACTTGTCTCCATGGGTCTATTGCTGCCTCGGGCACCTTATGGCCGTTCTGCTGTGAGTCAATGATTTTCGAATCGGACGAAAAACTGATAGTGAATTGTAACGTTCAGGGCCACGTAATGACGATGGATCACTCAAATTGCTTCCCGATTCAATACATCGTCCTCCAGCCGACATGTCTGCATGGGTCTATTGCTGCCTTGGCACCTAATGGCCGTTCTGCTGAGAGTCAAAGATTTTCGAATCGGACGAAAAACTGATAGTGAATTGTAACGTTCAGGGCCACCTATTGACGATGGATCACTCAAATTGCGTCCCGATTCAATACGTTGTCCTCCAGCAGACTGTCTCCATGGGTCTATTGCAGCCTCGGGCACCTTATGGCCGTTCAGCTGTGAGTCAAAGATTTTCGAATCGGACGAAAAACTGATAGTGAATTGTAACATTCAGGGAGACCTAATGACGATGGACCACGCAAATTGCGTCCCGATTCAATACATCGTCCTCCAGCCGAGTTGACTCCATTGGTCTATTGCTGCCTCGGGCACCTTATGGCCGTTCTGCTGTGAATCTAGATTATCGAATGGGACGAAAAACTGATAGTGAATAGTAACGTTCAGGGCCACCGAATGACGATGGATCACTCAAATTGCGTCCCGATTCAATACATCGTCCCCAGCCGACTTTTCTCCATGGGTCTATTGCTGCCTCGGGCACCTCATGGCCGTTCTGCTGTGAGTCTAGATTATCGAATGGGACGAAAAACTGATAGTGAATTGTAACGTTCAGGGCCTCCTAATGACGATGGAACACTCAAATTGCGTCCCGATTCAATACATCGTCCTCCAGCAGACTTGTCTCCATGGGTCGATTGCTGCCTCGGGCACCTAATGGCCGTTCTGCTGTGAGTCAAAGATTTTCGAATCGGACGAAAAACTGATAGTGAATTGTAACATTCAGGGCCACCTAATGAAGATGGACCACGCAAATTGCGTCCCGATTCAATACATCGTCCTCCAGACGAGTTGACTCCATGGGTCTATTGCTGCCTCGGGCACCTGATGGCCGTTCTGTTGTGAATCTAGATTATCGAATGGGACGAAAAATTGATAGTGAATTGTAACGTTCAGGGCCACCTAATGACGATGGATCTCTCTAATTGCGTCCCGATTCAATACATCGTCCTCCAGCCGACTTAACTCCATGGGTCTATTGCTGCCTCGGGCACCTTATGTCCGTTCTGCTGTTCGTCTAGATTATCAAATGGGACGAAAAACTGATAGTGAATTGTAACGTTCAGGGCCTCCTAATGACGATGGATCACTCAAATTGCGTCCCGATTCAATACATCGTCCTCCAGCAGACTTGTCTCCATGGGTCGATTGCTGCCTCGGGCACCTAATGGCCGTTCTGCTGTGAGTCAAACATTTTCGAATCGGACGAAAAACTGATAGTGAATTGTAACATTCAGGGCCACCTAATGACGATGGACCACGCAAATTGCGTCCCGATTCAATACATCGTCCTCCAGCCGAGTTGACTCCATGGGTCTATTGCTGCCTCGGGCACCTTATGGCCGTTCTGCTGTGAATCTAGATTATCGAATGGGACGAAAAACTGATAGTGAATTGTAACGTTCAGGGCCACCTAATGACGATGGATCACTCAAATTGCGTCCCGATTCAATACATCGTCCTCAGCCGACTTGTCTCCATGGGTCTATTGCTGCCTCGGGCACCTTATGGCCGTTCTGCTGTGAGTCTAGATTATCGAATGGGACGAAAAACTGATAGTGAATTGTAACGTTCAGGGCCACCTAATGACGATGGATCACTCAAATTGCGTCCTCATTCAATACATCGTCCTCCAGCAGACTTGACTTCATGGGTCTATTGCTGCCTCGGGCACCTAATGGCCGTTCTGCTGTGAGTCAAAGATTTTCGAATCGGACGAAAAACTGATAGTGAATTGTAACTTTCAGGGCCACCTAATGACGATGGATCACTCAAATTGCGTCCCGATTCAATACATCGTCCTCCAGCAGACTTGTCTCCATGGGTCGATTGCTGCCTCGGGCACCTTATGGCCGTTCTGCTGTGAGTCAAAGATTTTCGAATCGGACGAAAAACTGATAGTGATTTGTAACATTCAGGGCCACCTAATGACGATGGACCACACAAATTGCGTCCCAATTCAGTACATCGTCCACTAGCCGACTTGACTCCATGGGACTATTGCTGCCTCGGGCACCTTATGGCCGTTCTGCTGTGAGTCTAGATTATAGAATGGGATGAAAATCTGATAGTGAATTGTAACGTTCAGGGCCACCTAATGACGATGGATCACTCAAATTGCGTCCCGATTCAATACATCGTCCTCCAGCCGACTTGACTCCATGGGTCTATTGCTGCCTCGGGCACCTTATGGCCGTTCTGCTGTGAGACTAGATTATCGAATGGGACGAAAAACTGATTGTGAATTGTAACGTTCAGGGCCACCTAATGACGATGGATCACTCAAATTGCGTCCTCATTCAATACATCGTCCTCCAGCAGACTTGACTTCATAGGTCTATTGCTGCCTCGGGCACCTAATGGCCGTTCTGCTGTGAGTCAAAGATTTTCGAATCGGACGAAAAACTGATAGTGAATTGTAACTTTCAGGGCCACCTAATGACGATGGATCACTCAAATTGCGTCCCGAATCAATACATCGTCCTCCAGCAGACTTGTCTCCATGGGTCGATTGCTGCCTCGGGCACCTTATGGCCGTTCTGCTGTGAGTCAAAGATTTTCGATTCGGACGAAAAACTGATAGTGATTTGTAACATTCAGGGCCACCTAATGACGATGGACCACACAAATTGCGTCCCGATTCAGTACATCGTCCACTAGCCGACTTGACTCCATGGGACTATTGCTGCCTCGGGCACCTTATGGCCGTTCTGCTGTGAGTTTAGATTATAGAATGGGATGAAAAACTGATAGTGAATTGTAACGTTCAGGGCCACCTAATGACGATGGATCACTCAAATTGCGTCCCGATTCAATACATCGTCCTCCAGCAGACTTGTCTCCATGGGTCTATTGCTGCCTCGGGCACCTTATGGCAGTCTTGCTGTGACTCAAAGACTTTCGAATCGGACGAAAAACTGATAGTGAATTGTAATGTTCAGGGCCTCCTAATGACGATGGAACACTCAAATTGCGTCCCGATTCAATACATCGTCCTCCAGCAGACTTGTCTCCATGGGTCTATTGCTGCCTCGGGCACCTTATGGCCGTTCTGCTGTGAGTCAAAGATTTTCGAATCCGACAAAAAACTGATAGTGAATTGTAACATTCAGGGCCACCTAATGACGATGGACCACACAAATTGCGTCCCGATTCAGTACATCGTCCTCCAGCCGACATGTCTCCATGGGTCTATTGCTGCCTTGGAACCTAATGGCCGTTCTGCTGTGAGTCAAAGATTTTCGAATCGGACGAAAAACTGATAGTGAATTGTATCGTTCAGGGCCACCTAATGACGATGGATCACTCAAATTGCGTCCCGATTCAATACGTTGTCCTCCAGCAGACTGTCTCCATGGGTCTATTGCAGCCTCGGGCACCTTATGGCCGTTCAGCTGTGAGTCAAAGATTTTCGAATCGGACGAAAAACTGATAGTGATTTGTAACATTCAGGGCCACCTAATGACGATGGACCACACAAATTGCGTCCCGATTCAGTACATCGTCCACTAGCCGACTTGACTCCATGGGACTATTGCTGTCTCGGGCACCATATGGCCGTTCTGCTGTGAGTCTAGATTATAGAATGGGATGAAAAACTGATAGTGAATTGTAACGTTCAGGGCCACCTAATGACGATGGATCACTCAAATTGCGTCCCGATTCAATACATCGTCCCCAGCCGACTTTTCTCCATGGGTCTATTGCTGCCTCGGGCACCTTATGGCCGTTCTGCTGTGAGTCTAGATTATAGAATGGGATGAAAAACTGATAGTGAATTGTAACGTTCAGGGCCACCTAATGACGATGGATCACTCAAATTGCGTCCCGATTCAAATCATCGTCCTCCAGCAGACTTGTCTCCATGGGTCTATTGCTGCCTCGGGCACCTTTTGGCCGTTCTGCTGTGAGTCAAAGATTTTCGAATCGGACGAAAAACTGATAGTAAATTGTAACATTCAGGGCCACCTAATGACGATGGACCACACAAATTGCGTCCCGATTCAGTACATCGTCCTCCAGCCGACTTGTCTCCATGGGTCTATTGCTGCCTCGGGCACCTTATGGCCGTTTTGCTGTGAGTCAAAGATTTTCGAATCGGACGAAAAACTGATAGTGAATTGTAACGTTCAGGGCCACCTAATGACGATGGATCACTCAAATTGCGTCCCGATTCAATACATCGTCCTCCAGCCGACTTGTCTCCATGGGTCTATTGCTGCCTCGGGCACCTTGTGGCCGTTCTGCTGTGAGTCTAGATTATCGAATGGGACGAAAAACTGATAGTGAATTGTAACTTTCAGGGAAACCTAATGACGATGGATCACTCAAATTGCGTCCCGATTCAATACATCGTAATCCAGCAGACTTGTCTCCATGGGTCGATTGCTGCCTCGGGCACCTTATGGCCGTTCTGCTGTGAGTCAAAGATTTTCGAATCGGACAAAAAACTGATAGTGAATTGTAACATTCAGGGCCACCTAATGACGATGGACCACACAAATTGCGTCCCGATTCAGTACATCGTCCTCCAGCCGACCTGACTCCATGGGTCTATTGCTGCCTCGGGCACCTTATGGCCGTTCTGCTGTGAGTCTAGATTATCGAATGGGACGAAAAACTGATAGTGAATTGTAACGTTCAGGGTCACCTAATGATTATGGATCACACAAATTGCGTCCCGATTCAATACATCGTCCTCCAGCCGACTTGAATCCATGGGTCTATTGCTGGCTGTTCTGCTGTGAGTCTAGATTATCGAATGGGACGAAAAAGTGATAGTGAATTGTAACGTTCAGGGCCTCCTAATGACGATGGAACACTCAAATAGCGTCCCGATTCAATACATCGCCCTCCAGCAGACTTGTCTCCATGCGTCTATTGCTGCCTCGGGCACCTTATGGCCGTTCTGCTGTGAGTCAAAGATTTTCGAATCGGACGAAAAACTGATAGTGAATTGTAACTTTCAGGGCCTCCTAATGACGATGGAACACTCAAATTGCGTCCCGATTCAATACATCGTCCTCCAGCCGACTTGTCTCCATGGGTCTATTGCTGCCTCGGGCACCTTATGGCCGTTTTGCTGTGAGTCAAAGATTTTCGAATCGGACGAAAAACTGATAGTGAATTGTAACGTTCAGGGCCACCTAATGACGATGGACCACGCAAATTGCGTCCCGATTCAATACATCGTCCTCCAGCCGAGTTGACTCCATTGGTCTATTGCTGCCTCGGGCACCTTATGGCCGTTCTGCTGTGAATCTAGATTATCGAATGGGACGAAAAACTGATAGTGAATAGTAACGTTCAGGGCCACCGAATGACGATGGATCACTCAAATTGCGTCCCGATTCAGTACATCGTCCCCAGCCGACTTTTCTCCATGGGTCTATTGCTGCCTCGGGCACCTCATGGCCGTTCTGCTGTGAGTCTAGACTATCGAATGGGACGAAAAACTGATAGTGAATTGTAACGTTCAGGGCCTCCTAATGACGATGGAACACTCAAATTGCGTCCCGATTCAATACATCGTCCTCCAGCAGACTTGTCTCCATGGGTCGATTGCTGCCTCGGGCACCTAATGGCCGTTCTGCTGTGAGTCAAAGATTTTCGAATCGGACGAAAAACTGATAGTGAATTGTAACATTCAGGGCCACCTAATGAAGATGGACCACGCAAATTGCGTCCCGATTCAATACATCGTCCTCCAGACGAGTTGACTCCATGGGTCTATTGCTGCCTCGGGCACCTGATGGCCGTTCTGTTGTGAATCTAGATTATCGAATGGGACGAAAAATTGATAGTGAATTGTAACGTTCAGGGCCACCTAATGACGATGGATCTCTCTAATTGCGTCCCGATTCAATACATCGTCCTCCAGCCGACTTAACTCCATGGGTCTATTGCTGCCTCGGGCACCTTATGGCCGTTCTGCTGTTCGTCTAGATTATCGAATGGGACGAAAAACTGATAGTGAATTGTAACGTTCAGGGCCTCCTAATGACGATGGATCACTCAAATTGCGTCCCGATTCAATACATTGTCCTCCAGCAGACTTGTCTCCATGGGTCGATTGCTGCCTCGGGCACCTTATGGCCGTTCTGCTGTGAGTCAAACATTTTCGAATCGGACGAAAAACTGATAGTGAATTGTAACATTCAGGGCCACCTAATGACGATGGACCACGCAAATTGCGTCCCGATTCAATACATCGTCCTCCAGCCGAGTTGACTCCATGGGTCTATTGCTGCCTCGGGCACCTTATGGCCGTTCTGCTGTGAATCTAGATTATCGAATGGGACGAAAAACTGATAGTGAATTGTAACGTTCAGGGCCACCTAATGACGATGGATCACTCAAATTGCGTCCCGATTCAATACATCGTCCTCCAGCCGACTTGACTCCATGGGTCTATTGCTGCCTCGGGCACCTTATGGCCGTTCTGCTGTGAGACTAGATTATCGAATGGGACGAAAAACTGATTGTGAATTGTAACGTTCAGGGCCACCTAATGACGATGGATCACTCAAATTGCGTCCTCATTCAATACATCGTCCTCCAGCAGACTTGACTTCATAGGTCTATTGCTGCCTCGGGCACCTAATGGCCGTTCTGCTGTGAGTCAAAGATTTTCGAATCGGACGAAAAACTGATAGTGAATTGTAACATTCAGGGCCACCTAATGACGATGGATCACTCAAATTGCGTCCCGATTCAATACATCGTCCTCCAGCAGACTTGTCTCCATGGGTCTATTGCCGCCTCGGGCACCTTATGGCAGTCTTGCTGTGACTCAAAGACTTTCGAATCGGACGAAAAACTGATTGTGAATTGTAATGTTCAGGGCCTCCTAATGACGATGGAACACTCAAATTGCGTCCCGATTCAATACATCGTCCTCCAGCAGACTTGTCTCCATGGGTCTATTGCTGCCTCGGGCACCTTATGGCCGTTCTGCTGTGAGTCAAAGATTTTCGAATCCGACAAAAAACTGATAGTGAATTGTAACATTCAGGGCCACCTAATGACGATGGACCACACAAATTGCGTCCCGATTCAGTACATCGTCCTCCAGCCGACCTGACTCCATGGGTCTATTGCTGCCTCGGGCACCTTATGGCCGTTCTGCTGTGAGTCTAGATTATCGAATGGGACGAAAAACTGATAGTGAATTGTAACGTTCAGGGTCACCTAATGACGATGGATCACACAAATTGCGTCCCGATTCAATACATCGTCCTCCAGCCGACTTGAATCCATGGGTCTATTGCTGCTTCGGGCACCTTATGGCCGTTCTGCTGTGAGTCTAGATTATCGAATGGGACGAAAAAGTGATAGTGAATTGTAACGTTCAGGGCCTCCTAATGACGATGGAACACTCAAATTGCGTCCCGATTCAATACATCGCCCTCCAGCAGACTTGTCTCCATGCGTCTATTGCTGCCTCGGGCACCTTATGGCCGTTCTGCTGTGAGTCAAAGATTTTCGAATCGGACGAAAAACTGATAGTGAATTGTAACTTTCAGTGCCTCCTAATGACGATGGAACACTCAAATTGCGTCCCGATTCAATACATCGTCCTCCAGCAGACTTGTCTCCATGGGTCTTTTGCTGCCTCGGGCACCTTATGGCCGTTCTGCTGTGAGTCAAAGATTTTCGAATCGGACGAAAAACTGATAGTGAATTGTAACGTTCAGGGCCACGTAATGACGATGGATCACTCAAATTGCTTCCCGATTCAATACATCGTCCTCCAGCCGACATGTCTCCATGGGTCTATTGCTGCCTTGGCACCTAATGGCCGTTCTGCTGTGAGTCAAAGATTTTCGAATCGGACGAAAAACTGATAGTGAATTGTAACGTTCGGGGCCACCTAATGACGATGGATCACTCAAATTGCGTCCCGATTCAATACGTTGTCCTCCAGCAGACTGTCTCCATGGGTCTATTGCAGCCTCGGGCACATTATGGCCGTTCAGCTGTGAGTCAAAGATTTTCGAATCGGACGAAAAACTGATAGTGAATTGTAACATTCAGGGCCACCTAATGACGATGGACCACGCAAATTGCGTCCCGATTCAATACATCGTCCTCCAGCCGAGTTGACTCCATGGGCACCTTATGGCCGTTCTGCTGTGAATCTAGATTATCGAATGGGACGAAAAACTGATAGTGAATAGTAACGTTCAGGGCCACCGAATGACGATGGATCACTCAAATTGCGTCCCGATTCAATACATCGTCCCCAGCCGACTTGTCTCCATGGGTCTATTGCTGCCTCGGGCACCTTATGGCCGTTCTGCTGTGAGTCTAGATTATCGAATGGGACGAAAAACTGATAGTGAATTGTAACGTTGAGGGCCACCTAATTACGATGGATCACTCAAATTGCGTCCTGATTCAATACATCGTCCTCCAGCAGACTTGTCTCCATGGGTCGATTGCTGCCTCGGGCACCTAATGGCCGTTCTGCTGTGAGTCAAAGATTTTCGAATCGGACGAAAAACTGATAGTGAATTGTAACTTTCAGGGCCACCTAATGACGATGGATCACTCAAATTGCGTCCCGATTCAATACATCGTCCTCCAGCCGAGTTGACTCCATGGGTCTATTGCTGCCTCGGGCACCTTATGGCCGTTCTGCTGTGAGTCAAAGATTTTCGAATCGGACGAAAAACTGATAGTGAATTGTAACGTTCAGGGCCTCCTAATGACGATGGATCACTCAAATTGCGTCCCGATTCAATACACCGTCCTCCAGCAGACTTGTCTCCATGGGTCTATTGCTGCCTCGGGCACCTTATGGCAGGCCTGCTGTGACTCAAAGATTTTCGAATCGGACGAAAACTGATAGTGAATTGTAACGTTCAGGGCCTCCTAATGACGATGGAACACTCAGATTGCGTCCCGATTCAATACATCGTCCTCCAGCAGACTTGTCTCCATGGGTCGATTGCTGCCTCGGGCACCTAATGGCCGTTCTGCTGTGAGTCAAAGATTTTCGAATCGGACGAAAAACTGATAGTGAATTGTAACATTCAGGGCCACCTAATGAAGATGGACCACGCAAATTGCGTCCCGATTCAATACATCGTCCTCCAGCCGAGTTGACTCCATGGGTCTATTGCTGCCTCGGGCACCTGATGGCCGTTCTGCTGTGAATCTAGATTATCGAATGGGACGAAAAATTGATAGTGAATTGTAACGTTCAGGGCCACCTAATGACGATGGATCTGTCAAATTGCGTCCCGATTCAATACATCGTCCTCCAGCCGACTTAACTCCATGGATCTATTGCTGCCTCGGGCACCTTATGGCCGTTCTGCTGTTCGTCTAGATTATCGAATGGGACGAAAAACTGATAGTGAATTGTAACGTTCAGGGCCACCTAATGACGATGGATCACTCAAATTGCGTCCCGATTCAATACATCGTCCTCCAGCAGACTTGTCTCCATGGGTCTATTGCTGCCTCGGGCACCTTAAGGCAGGCCTACTGTGACTCAAAGATTTTCGAATCGGACGAAAAACTGATAGTGAATTGTAACGTTCAGGGCCTCCTAATGACGATGGATCACTCAAATTGCGTCCCGATTCAATACATCGTCCTCCAGCAGACTTGTCTACATGGGTCGATTGCTGCCTCGGGCACCTAATGGCCGTTCTGCTGTGAGTCAAAGATTTTCGAATCGGACGAAAAACTGATAGTGAATTGTAACATTCAGGGCCACCTAATGACGATGGACCACGCAAATTGCGTCCCGATTCAATACATCGTCCTCCAGCCGAGTTGACTCCATGGGTCTATTGCAGCCTTGGGCACCTTATGGCCGTTCTGCTGTGAATCTAGATTATCGAATGGGACGAAAAACTGATAGTGAATTGTAACGTTCAGGGCCACCTAATGACGATGGATCACTCAAATTGCGTCCCGATTCAATACATCGTCCCCAGCCGACTTGTCTCCATGGGTCTATTGCTGCCTCGGGCACCTTATGGCCGTTCTGCTGTGAGTCTAGATTATCGAATGGGACGAAAAACTGATAGTGAATTGTAACGTTCAGGGCCACCTAATGACGATGGATCACTCAAATTGCGTCCTCATTCAATACATCGTCCTCCAGCAGACTTGACTTCATAGGTCTATTGCTGCCTCGGGCACCTAATGGCCGTTCTGCTGTGAGTCAAAGATTTTCGAATCGGACGAAAAACTGATAGTGAATTGTAACTTTCAGGGCCACCTAATGACGAAGGATCACTCAAATTGCGTCCCGATTCAATACATCGTCCTCCAGCAGACTTGTCTCCATGGGTCGATTGCTGCCTCGGGCACCTTATGGCCTTTCTGCTGTGAGTCAAAGATTTTCGAATTGGACGAAAAACTGATAGTGATTTGTAACATTCAGGGCCACCTATTGACGATGGACCACACAAATTGCGTCCCGATTCAGTACATCGTCCACTAGCCGACCTGACTCCATGGGACTATTGCTGCCTCGGGCACCTTATGGCCGTTCTGCTGTGAGTCTAGATTATAGAATGGGATGAAAAACTGATAGTGAATTGTAACGTTCAGGGCCACCTAATGACGATGGATCACTCAAATTGCGTCCCGATTCAATACATCGTCCTCCAGCCGACTTGACTCCATGGGTCTATTGCTGCCTCGGGCACCTTATGGCCGTTCTGCTGTGAGACTAGATTATCGAATGGGACGAAAAACTGATTGTGAATTGTAACGTTCAGGGCCACCTAATTACGATGGATCACTCAAATTGCGTCCTCATTCAATACATCGTCCTCCAGCAGACTTGACTTCATGGATCTATTGCTGCCTCGGGCACCTAATGGCCGTTCTGCTGTGAGTCAAAGATTTTCGAATCGGACGAAAAACTGATAGTGAATTGTAACTTTCAGGGCCACCTAATGACGATGGATCACTCAAATTGCGTCCCGATTCAATACATTGTCCTCCAGCAGACTTGTCTCCATGGGTCGATTGCTGCCTCGGGCACCTTATGGCCGTTCTGCTGTGAATCTAGATTATCGAATGGGACGAAAAACTGATAGTGAATTGTAACGTTCAGGGCCACCTAATGACGATGGATCACTCAAATTGCGTCCCGATTCAATACATCGTCCCCAGCCGACTTGTCTCCATGGGTCTATTGCTGCCTCGGGCACCTTATGGCCGTTCTGCTGTGAGTCTAGATTATCGAATGGGACGAAAAACTGATAGTGAATTGTAACGTTCAGGGCCACCTAATGACGATGGATCACTCAAATTGCGTCCTCATTCAATACATCGTCCTCCAGCAGACTTGACTTCATAGGTCTATTGCTGCCTCGGGCACCTAATGGCCGTTCTGCTGTGAGTCAAAGATTTTCGAATCGGACGAAAAACTGATAGTGAATTGTAACTTTCAGGGCCACCTAATGACGATGGATCACTCAAATTGCGTCCCGATTCAATACATCGTCCTCCAGCAGACTTGTCTCCATGGGTCGATTGCTGCCTCGGGCACCTTATGGCCGTTCTGCTGTGAGTCAAAGATTTTCGAATCGGACGAAAAACTGATAGTGATTTGTAACATTCAGGGCCACCTATTGACGATGGACCACACAAATTGCGTCCCGATTCAGTACATCGTCCACTAGCCGACTTGACTCCATGGGACTATTGCTGCCTCGGGCACCTTATGGCCGTTCTGCTGTGAGTCTAGATTATAGAATGGGATGAAAAACTGATAGTGAATTGTAACATTCAGGGCCACCTAATGACGATGGATCACTCAAATTGCGTCCCGATTCAATACATCGTCCTCCAGCCGACTTGACTCCATGGGTCTATTGCTGCCTCGGGCACCTTATGGCCGTTCTGCTGTGAGATTAGATTATCGAATGGGACGAAAAACTGATTGTGAATTGTAACGTTCAGGGCCACCTAATGACGATGGATCACTCAAATTGCGTCCTCATTGAATACATCGTCCTCCAGCAGACTTGACTTCATGGGTCTATTGCTGCCTCGGGCACCTAATGGCCGTTCTGCTGTGAGTCAAAGATTTTCGAATCGGACGAAAAACTGATAGTGAATTGTAACTTTCAGGGCCACCTAATGACGATGGATCACTCAAATTGCGTCCCGATTCAATACATTGTCCTCCAGCAGACTTGTCTCCATGGGTCGATTGCTGCCTCGGGCACCTTATGGCCGTTCTGCTGTGAGTCAAAGATTTTCGAATCGGACGAAAAACTGATAGTGATTTGTAACATTCAGGGCCACCTAATGACGATGGACCACACAAATTGCGTCCCGATTCAGTACATCGTCCACTAGCCGACTTGACTCCATGGGACTATTGCTGCCTCGGGCACCTTATGGCCGTTCTGCTGTGAGTTTAGATTATAGAATGGGATGAAAAACTGATAGTGAATTGTAACGTTCAGGGCCACCTAATGACGATGGCTCACTCAAATTGCGTCCCGATTCAATACATCGTCCTCCAGCAGACTTGTCTCCATGGGTCTATTGCTGCCTCGGGCACCTTATGGCAGGCCTACTGTGACTCAAAGATTTTCGAATCGGACGAAAAACTGATAGTGAATTGTAACGTTCAGGGCCTCCTAATGACGATGGAAAACTCAAATTGCGTCCCGATTCAATACATGGTCCTCCAGCAGACATGTCTCCATGCGTCTATTGCTGCCTCGGGCACCTTATGGCCGTTCTGCTGTGAGTCAAAGATTTTCGAATCGGACGAAAAACTGATAGTGAATTGTAACGTTCAGGGCCACCTAATGACGATGGATCACTCAAATTGCGTCCCGATTCAATACATCGTCCTCCAGCCGACTTGACTCCATGGGTCTATTGCTGCCTCGGGCACCTTATGGCCGTTCTGCTGTGAGTCTAGATTATCGAATGGGACAAAAAACTGATAGTGAATTGTAACGTTCAGGGCCTCCTAAAGACGATGGATCACTCAAATTGCTTCCCGATTCAATACACCGTCCTCCAGCCGACTTGACTCCATGGGTCTATTGCTGCCTCGGGCACCTGATGGCCGTTCTGCTGTGAGTCTAGATTATCGAATGGGACGAAAAACTGATAGTGAATTGTAACGTTCAGGGCCTCCTAATGACAATGGATCACTCAAATTGCGTCCCGATTCAATACATCGTCCTCCAGCAGACTTGTCTCCATGGGTCGATTGCTGCCCGGGCACCTAATGGCCGTTCTGCTGTGAGTCAAAGATTTTCGAATCGGACGAAAAACTGATAGTGAATTGTAACATTCAGGGCCACCTAATGACGATGGACCACGCAAATTGCGTCCCGATTCAATACATCGTCCTCCAGCAGACTTGACTTCATGGATCTATTGCTGCCTCGGGCACCTTTTGGCCGTTCTGTTGTGAGTCAAAGATTTTCGAATCGGACGAAAAACTGATAGTGAATTGTAACTTTCAGGGCCACCTAATGACGATGGACCACACAAATTGCGTCCCGATTCAGTACATCGTCCACTGGCCGACTTGACTCCATGGGACTATTGCTGTCTCGGGCACCTTATGGCCGTTCTGCTGTGAGTCTAGATTATAGAATGGGATGAAAAACTGATAGTGAATTGTAACGTTCAGGGCCACCTAATGACGATGGATCACTCAAATTGCGTCCCGATTCAATACATCGTCCTCCAGCAGACTTGTCTCCATGGGTCTATTGCTGCCTCGGGCACCTTATGGCCGTTCTGCTGTGAGTCAAAGATTTTCGAATCGGACGAAAAACTGATAGTGAATTGTAACATTCAGGGCCACCTAATGACGATGGACCACACAAATTGCGTCCCGATTCAGTACATCGTCCTCCAGCCGACTTGTCTCCATGGGTCTGTTGCTGCCTCGGGCACCTTGTGGCCGTTCTGCTGTGAGTCAAAGATTTTCGAATCGGACGAAAAACTGATAGTAAATTGGAACGTTCAGTTCCTCCTAATGACGATGGAACACTAAAATTGCGTCCCGATTCAATACATCGTCCTCCAGCGGACTTGTCTCCATTGGTTTATTGCTGCCTCGGGCACCTAATGGCCGTTCTGCTGTGAGTCTAGATTATCAAATGGGACTAAAAACTGATAGTGAATTGTAACTTTCAGGGCCACCTAATGACGATGGATCACTCAAATTGCGTCCCGATTCAATACATCGTCCTCCAGCAGACTTGTCTCCATGGGTCGATTGCTGCCTCGGGCACCTTATGGCCGTTCTGCTGTGAGTCAAAGATTTTCGAATCGGACGAAAAACCTGATAGTGATTTGTAACATTCAGTGCCACCTAATAACGATGGACCACACAAATTGCGTCCCGATTCAGTACATCGTCCACTAGCCGACTTGACTCCATGGGACTATTGCTGCCTGGGGCACCTTATGGCCGTTCTGCTGTGAGTCTAGATTATCGAATGGGACGAAAAACTGATAGTGAATTGTAACGTTCAGGGCCTCCTAATGACGATGGAACACTCAAATTGCGTCCTCATTCAATACATCGTCCTCCAGCAGACTTGTCTCCATGGGTCGATTGCTGCCTCGGGCACATTATGGCCGTTCTGCTGTGAGTCAAAGGTTTTCGAATCGGACGAAAAACTGATAGTGATTTGTAACATTCAGGGCCACCTAATGACGATGGACCACACAAATTGCGTCCCGATTCAGTACATCGTCCACTAGCCGACTTGACTCCATGGGACTATTGCTGTCTCGTGCACCATATGGCCGTTCTGCTGTGAGTCTAGATTATAGAATGGGATGAAAAACTGATAGTGAATTGTAACATTCAGGTCCACCTAATGACGATGGATCACTCAAATTGCGTCCCGATTCAATATATCGTCCTCCAGCAGACTTAACTCCATGGGTCTATTGCTGCCTCGGGCACCTTATGGCCGTTCTGCTGTGAGTCAAAGATTTTCGAATCTTACGATAAACTGATAGTGAATTGTAACTTTCAGGGCAACCTAATGACGATGGATCACTCAAATTGCGTCCCGATTCAATACATCGTCCTCCAGCCGACTTGTCTCCATGGGTCTATTGCTGCCTCGGGCACCTTATGGCCGTTCTGCTGTGAGTCAAAGATTTTTGAATCGGACGAAAAACTGATAGTAAATTGGAACGTTCAGGGCCTCCTAATGACGATGGAACACTCAAATTGCGTCCCGATTCAATACATCGTCCTCCAGCGGACTTGTCTCCATTGGTCTATTGCTGCCTCTGGCACCTAATGGCCGTTCTGCTGTGAGTCAAAGAGTTTCGAAACGGACGAAAAACTGAAAGTGAATTGTAACATTCAGGGCCACCTAATGACGATGGACCACGCAAATTGCGTCCCGATTCAATACATCGTCCTCCAGCCGAGTTGACTCCATGGGTCTATTGCTGCCTGGGGCACCTTATGGCCGTTCTGCTGTGAGACTAGATTATCGAATGGGACGAAAAACTGATAGTGATTTGTAACATTCAGGGCCACCTAATGACGATGGACCACACAAATTGCGTCCCGATTCAGTACATCGTCCACTAGCCGACTTGACTCCATGGGACTATTGCTGCCTCGGGCACCTTATGGCCGTTCTGCTGTGAGTCTAGATTATAGAATGGGATGAAAAACTGATAGTGAATTGTAACGTTCAGGGCCACCTAATGACGATGGATCACTCAAATTGCGTCCCGATTCAATACATCGTCCTCCAGCCGACTTGACTCCATGGGTCTATTGCTGCCTCGGGCACCTTATGGCCGTTCTGCTGTGAGACTAGATTATCGAATGGGACGAAAAACTGATTGTGAATTGTAACGTTCAGGGCCACCTAATGACGATGGATCACTCAAATTGCGTCCTCATTCAATACATCGTCCTCCAGCAGACTTGACTTCATGGGTCTTTTGCTGCCTCGGGCACCTAATGGCCGTTCTGCTGTGAGTCAAAGATTTTCGAATCGGACGAAAAACTGATAGTGAATTGTAACTTTCAGGGCCACCTAATGACGATGGATCACTCAAATTGCGTCCCGATTCAATACATCGTCCTCCAGCAGACTTGTCTCCATGGGTCGATTGCTGCCTCGGGCACCTTATGGCCGTTCTGCTGTGAGTCAAAGATTTTCGAATCGGACGAAAAACTGATAGTGATTTGTAACATTCAGGGCCACCTAATGACGATGGACCACACAAATTGCGTCCCGATTCAGTACATCGTCCACTAGCCGACTTGACTCCATGGGACTATTGCTGCCTCGGGCACCTTATGGCCGTTCTGCTGTGAGTTTACATTATAGAATGGGATGAAAAACTGATAGTGAATTGTAACGTTCAGGGCCACCTAATGACGATGGATCACTCAAATTGCGTCCCGATTCAATACATCGTCCTCCAGCAGACTTGTCTCCATGGGTCTATTGCTGCCTCGGGCACCTTATGGCAGGCCTACTGTGACTCAAAGATTTTCGAATCGGACGAAAAACTGATAGTGAATTGTAACGTTCAGGGCCTCCTAATGACGATGGAAAACTCAAATTGCGTCCCGATTCAATACATCGTCCTCCAGCCGACTTGCTTCATGGGTCTATTGCTGCCTCGGGCACCTTATGGCCATTCTGCTGTTCGTCTAGATTATCGAATGGGACGAAAAACTGATAGTGAATTGTAACGTTCAGGGCCTCCTAATGACGATGGATCACTCAAATTGCGTCCCGATTCAATACATCGTCCTCCAGCAGACTTGTCTCCATGGGTCGATTGCTGCCTCGGGCACCTAATGGCCGTTCTGCTGTGAGTCAAACATTTTCGAATCGGACGAAAAACTGATAGTGAATTGTAACATTCAGGGCCACCTAATGACGATGGACCACGCAAATTGCGTCCCGATTCAATACATCGTCCTCCAGCCGAGTTGACTCCATGGGTCTATTGCAGCCTCGGGCACCTTATGGCCGTTCTGCTGTGAATCTAGATTATCGAATGGGACGAAAAACTGATAGTGAATTGTAACGTTCAGGGCCACCTAATGACGATGGATCACTCAAATTGCGTCCCGATTCAATACATCGTCCCCAGCCGACTTGTCTCCATGGGTCTATTGCTGCCTCGGGCACCTTATGGCCGTTCTGCTGTGAGTCTAGATTATCGAATGGGACGAAAAACTGATAGTGAATTGTAACGTTCAGGGCCACCTAATGACGATGGATCACTCAAATTGCGTCCTCATTCAATACATCGTCCTCCAGCAGACTTGACTTCATAGGTCAATTGCTTCCTCGGGCACCTAATGGCCGTTCTGCTGTGAGTCAAAGATTTTCGAATCGGACGAAAAACTGATAGTGAATTGTAACTTTCAGGGCCACCTAATGACGATGGATCACTCAAATTGCGTCCCGATTCAATACATCGTCCTCCAGCAGACTTGTCTCCATGGGTCGATTGCTGCCTCGGGCACCTTATGGCCGTTCTGCTGTGAGTCAAAGATTTTCGAATCGGACGAAAAACTGATAGTGATTTGTAACATTCAGGGCCACCTATTGACGATGGACCACACAAATTGCGTCCCGATTCAGTACATCGTCCACTAGCCGACTTGACTCCATGGGACTATTGCTGCCTCGGGCACCTTATGGCCGTTCTGCTGTGAGTCTAGATTATAGAATGGGATGAAAAACTGATAGTGAATTGTAACGTTCAGGGCCACCTAATGACGATGGATCACTCAAATTGCGTCCCGATTCAATACATCGTCCTCCAGCCGACTTGACTCCATGGGTCTATTGCTGCCTCGGGCACCTTATGGCCGTTCTGCCGTGAGACTAGATTATCGAATGGGACTAAAAACTGATTGTGAATTGTAACGTTCAGGGCCACTCAATGACGATATATCACTCAAATTACGTCCTCATTCAATACATCGTCCTCCAGCAGACTTGACTTCATGGGTCTATTGCTGCCTCGGGCACCTAATGGCCGTTCTGCTGTGAGTCAAAGATTTTCGAATCGGACGAAAAACTGATAGTGAATTGTAACTTTCAGGGCCACCTAATGACGATGGATCACTCAAATTGCGTCCCGATTCAATACATTGTCCTCCAGCAGACTTGTCTCCATGGGTCGATTGCTGCCTCGGGCACCTTATGGCCGTTCTGCTGTGAATCTAGATTATCGAATGGGACGAAAAACTGATAGTGAATTGTAACGTTCAGGGCCACCTAATGACGATGGATCACTCAAATTGCATCCCGATTCAATACATCGTCCCCAGCCGACTTGTCTCCATGGGTCTATTGCTGCCTCGGGCACCTTATGGCCGTTCTGCTGTGAGTCTAGATTATCGAATGGGACGAAAAACTGATAGTGAATTGTAACGTTCAGGGCCACCTAATGACGATGGATCACTCAAAATGCGTCCTCATTCAATACATCGTCCTCCAGCAGACTTGACTTCATAGGTCTATTGCTGCCTCGGGCACCTAATGGCCGTTCTGCTGTGAGTCAAAGATTTTCGAATCGGACGAAAAACTGATAGTGAATTGTAACTTTCAGGGCCACCTAATGACGATGGATCACTCAAATTGCGTCCCGATTCAATACATCGTCCTCCAGCAGACTTGTCTCCATGGGTCGATTGCTGCCTCGGGCACCTTATGGCCGTTCTGCTGTGAGTCAAAGATTATCGAATCGGACGAAAAACTGATAGTGATTTGTAACATTCAGGGCCACCTATTGACGATGGACCACACAAATTGCGTCCCGATTCTGTACATCGTCCACTAGCCGACTTGACTCCATGGGACTATTGCTGCCTCGGGCACCTTATGGCCGTTCTGCTGTGAGACTAGATTATCGAATGGGACGAAAAACTGATTGTGAATTGTAACGTTCAGGGCCACCTAATGACGATGGATCACTCAAATTGCGTCCTCATTCAATACATCGTAATCCAGCAGACTTGACTTCATGGGTCTATTGCTGCCTCGGGCACCTAATGGCCGTTCTGCTGTGAGTCAAAGATTTTCGAATCGGACGAAAAACTGATAGTGAATTGTAACTTTCAGGGCCACCTAATGACGATGGATCACTCAAATTGCGTCCCGATTCAATACATTGTCATCCAGCAGACTTGTCTCCATGGGTCGATTGCTGCCTCGGGCACCTTATGGCCGTTCTGCTGTGAGTCAAAGATTTTCGAATCGGACGAAAAACTGATAGTGATTTGTAACATTCAGGGCCACCTAATGACGATGGACCACACAAATTGCGTCCCGATTCAGTACATCGTCCACTAGCCGACTTGACTCCATGGGACTATTGCTGCCTCGGGCACCTTATGGCCGTTCTGCTGTGAGTTTAGATTATAGAATGGGATGAAAAACTGATAGTGAATTGTAACGTTCAGGGCCACCTAATGACGATGGATCACTCAAATTGCGTCCCGATTCAATACATCGTCCTCCAGCAGACTTGTCTCCATGGGTCTATTGCTGCCTCGGGCACCTTATGGCAGGCCTACTGTGACTCAAAGATTTTCGAATCGGACGAAAAACTGATAGTGAATTGTAACGTTCAGGGCCTCCTAATGACGATGGAAAACTCAAATTGCATCCCGATTCAATACATCGTCCTCCAGCAGACATGTCTCCATGCGTCTATTGCTGCCTTGGGCACCTTATGGCCGTTCTGCTGTGAGTCAAAGATTTTCGAATCGGACGAAAAACTGATAGTGAATTGTAACGTTCAGGGCCACCTAATGACGATGGATCACTCAAATTGCGTCCCGATTCAATACATCGCCCTCCAGCAGACTTGTCTCCATGGGTCGATTGCTGCCCGGGCACCTAATGGCCGTTCTGCTGTGAGTCAAAGATTTTCGAATCGGACGAAAAACTGATAGTGAATTGTAACATTCAGGGCCACCTAATGACGATGGACCACGCAAATTGCGTCCCGATTCAATACATCGTCCTCCAGCAGACTTGACTTCATGGATCTATTGCTGCCTCGGGCACCTTATGGCCGTTCTGTTGTGAGTCAAAGATTTTCGAATCGGACGAGAAACTGATAGTGAATTGTAACTTTCAGGGCCACCTAATGACGATGGACCACACAAATTGCGTCCCGATTCAGTACATCGTCCACTAGCCGACTTGACTCCATGGGACTATTGCTGTCTCGGGCACCTTATGGCCGTTCTGCTGTGAGTCTAGATTATAGAATGGGATGAAAAACTGATAGTGAATTGTAACGTTCAGGGCCACCTAATGACGATGGATCACTCAAATTGCGTCCCGATTCAATACATCGTCCTCCAGCAGACTTGTCTCCATGGGTCTATAGCTGCCTGGGGCACCTTATGGCCGTTCTGCTGTGAGTCAAAGATTTTCGAATCGGACGAAAAACTGATAGTGAATTGTAACATTCAGGGCCACCTAATGACGATGGACCACACAAATTGCGTCCCGATTCAGTACATCGTCCTCCAGCCGACTTGTCTCCATGGGTCTATTGCTGCCTCGGGCACCTTATGGCCGTTCTGCTGTGAGTCAAAGATTTTCGAATCGGACGAAAAACTGATAGTAAATTGGAACGTTCAGGGCCTCCTAATGACGATGGAACACTAAAATTGCGTCCCGATTCAATACATCGTCCTCCAGCGGACTTGTCTCCATTGGTCTATTGCTGCCTCGGGCACCTAATGGCCGTTCTGCTGTGAGTCTAGATTATCGAATGGGACTAAAAACTGATAGTGAATTGTAACTTTCAGGGCCACCTAATGACGATGGATCACTCAAATTGCGTCCCGATTCAATACATCGTCCTCCAGCAGACTTGTCTCCATGGGTCGATTGCTGCCTCGGGCACCTTATGGCCGTTCTGCTGTGAGTCAAAGATTTTCGAATCGGACGAAAAACCTGATAGTGATTTGTAACATTCAGTGCCACCTAATAACGATGGACCACACAAATTGCGTCCCGATTCAGTACATCGTCCACTAGCCGACTTGACTCCATGGGACTATTGCTGCCTGGGGCACCTTATGGCCGTTCTGCTGTGAGTCTAGATTATCGAATGGGACGAAAAACTGATAGTGAATTGTAACGTTCAGGGCCACCGAATGACGATGGATCACTCAAATTGCGTCCCGATTCAATACATCGTCCCCAGCCGACTTGTCTCCATGGGTCTATTGCTGCCTCGGGCACCTTATGGCCGTTCTGCTGTGAGTCTAGATTATCGAATGGGACTAAAAACTGATAGTGAATTGTAACATTCAGGGCCACCTAATGACGATGGATCACTCAAATTGCGTCCCGATTCAATATATCGTCCTCCAGCAGACTTACCTCCATGGGTCTATTGCTGCCTCGGGCACCTTATGGCCGTTCTGCTGTGAGTCAAAGATTTTCGAATCGGACGAAAAACTGATAGTGAATTGTAACATTCAGGGCAACCTAATGACGATGGATCACTCAAATTGCGTCCCGATTCAATACATCGTCCTCCAGCCGACTTGTCTCCATGGGTCTATTGCTGCCTCAGGCACCTTATGGCCGTTCTGCTGTGAGTCAAAGATTTTTGAATCGGACGAAAAACTGATAGTAAATTGGAACGTTCAGGGCCTCCTAATGACGATGGAACACTCAAATTGCGTCCCGATTCAATACATCGTCCTCCAGCGGACTTGTCTCCATTGGTCTATTGCTGCCTCTGGCACCTAATGGCCGTTCTGCTGTGAGTCAAAGAGTTTCGAATCGGACGAAAAACTGAAAGTGAATTGTAACATTCAGGGCCACCTAATGACGATGGACCACGCAAATTGCGTCCCGATTCAATACATCGTCCTCCAGCCGAGTTGACTCCATGGGTCTATTGCTGCCTCGGGCACCTTATGGCCGTTCTGCTGTGAATCTAGATTATCGAATGGGACGAAAAACTTGTAGTGAATTGTAACGTTCAGGGCCACCTAATGACGATGGATCACTCAAATTGCGTCCCGATTCAATACATCGTCCTCCAGCCGACTTGACTCCATGGGTCTATTGCTGCCTGGGGCACCTTATGGCCGTTCTGCTGTGAGTCTAGATTATCGAATGGGACGAAAAACTGATAGTGATTTGTAACATTCAGGGCCACCTAATGACGATGGACCACACAAATTGCGTCCCGATTCAGTACATCGTCCACTAGCCGACTTGACTCCATGGGACTATTGCTGCCTCGGGCACCTTATGGCCGTTCTGCTGTGAGTCTAGATTATAGAATGGGATGAAAAACTGATAGTGAATTGTAACGTTCAGGGCCACCTAATGACGATGGATCACTCAAATTGCTTCCCGATTCAATACATCGTCCTCCAGCCGACTTGCCTCCATGGGTCTATTGCTGCCTCGGGCACCTTATGGCCGTTCTGCTGTGAGACTAGATTATCGAATGGGACGAAAAACTGATTGTGAATTGTAACGTTCAGGGCCACCTAATGACGATGGATCACTCAAATTGTGTCCTCATTCAATACATCGTCCTCCAGCAGACTTGACTTCATGGGTCTATTGCTGCCTCGGGCACCTAATGGCCGTTCTGCTGTGAGTCAAAGATTTTCGAATCGGACGAAAAACTGGTAGTGAATTGTAACGTTCAGGGCCTCCTAATGACGATGGAAAACTCAAATTGCGTCCCGATTCAATACATCGTCCTCCAGCAGACATGTCTCCATGCGTCTATTGCTGAATCGGGCACCTTATGGCCGTTCTGCTGTGAGTCAAAGATTTTCGAATCGGACGAAAAACTGATAGTGAATTGTAACGTTCAGGGCCACCTAATGACGATGGATCACTCAAATTGCGTCCCGATTCAATACATCGTCCTCCAGCCGACTTGACTCCATGGGTCTATTGCTGCCTCGGGCACCTTATGGCCGTTCTGCTGTGAGTCTAGATTATCGAATGGGACAAAAAACTGATAGTGAATTGTAACGTTCAGGGCCTCCTAAAGACGATGGATCACTCAAATTGCGTCCCGATTCAATACACCGCCCTCCAGCCGACTTGACTCCATGGGTCGATTGCTGCCCGGGCACCTAATGGCCGTTCTGCTGTGAGTCAAAGATTTTCGAATCGGACGAAAAACTGATAGTGAATTGTAACATTCAGGGCCACCTAATGACGATGGACCACGCAAATTGCGTCCCGATTCAATACATCGTCCTCCAGCAGACTTGACTTCATGGATCTATTGCTGCCTCGGGCACCTTATGGCCGTTCTGTTGTGAGTCAAAGATTTTCGAATCGGACGAAAAACTGATAGTGAATTGTAACTATCAGGGCCACCTAATGACGATGGACCACACAAATTGCGTCCCGATTTAGTACATCGTCCACTAGCCGACTTGACTCCATGGGACTATTGCTGTCTCGGGCACCTTATGGCCGTTCTGCTGTGAGTCTAGATTATAGAATGGGATGAAAAACTGATAGTGAATTGTAACGTTCAGGGCCACCTAATGACGATGGATCACTCAAATTGCGTCCCGATTCAATACATCGTCCTCCAGCAGACTTGTCTCCATGCGTCTATTGCTGCATCGGGCACCTTATGGCCGTTCTGCTGTGAGTCAAAGATTTTCGAATCGGACGAAAAACTGATAGTGAATTGTAACTTTCAGGGCCTCCTAATGACGATGGAACACTCAAATTGCGTCCCGATTCAATACATCGTCCTCCAGCAGACTTGTCTCCATGGGTCTATTGCTGCCTCGGACACCTTATGGCCGTTCTGCTGTGAGTCAAAGATTTTCGAATCGGACGAAAAACTGATAGTGAATTGTAACGTTCAGGGCCACCTAATGACGATGGATCACTCAAATTGCGTCCCGATTCAATACGTTGTCCTCCAGCAGACTGTCTCCATGGGTCTATTGCAGCCTCGGGCACCTTATGGCCGTTCAGCTGTGAGTGAAAGATTTTCGAATCGGACGAAAAACTGATAGTGAATTGTAACATTCAGGGCCACCTAATGACGATGGACCACGCAAATTGCGTCCCGATTCAATACATCGTCCTCCAGCCGAGTTGACTCCATGGGTCTATTGCTGCCTCGGGCACCTTATGGCCGTTCTGCTGTGAGTCTAGATTATCGAATGGGACGAAAAACTGATGGTGAATAGTAACGTTCAGGGCCACCGAATGACGATGGATCACTCAAATTGCGTCCCGATTCAATACATCGTCCCCAGCCGACTTGTCTCCATGGGTCTATTGCTGCCTCGGGCACCTTATGGCCGTTCTGCTGTGAGTCTAGATTATCGAATGGGACGAAAAACTGATGGTGAATAGTAACGTTCAGGGCCACCTAATGACGATGGATCACTCAAATTGCGTCCCGATTCAATTTATCGTCCTCCAGCAGACTTACCTCCATGGGTCTATTGCTGCCTCGGGCACCTTATGGCCGTTCTGCTGTGAGTCAAAGATTTTCGAATCGGACGAAAAACTGATAGTGAATTGTAACATTCAGGGCAACCTAATGACGATGGATCACTCAAATTGCGTCCCGATTCAATACATCGTCCTCCAGCCGACTTGTCTCCATGGGTCTATTGCTGCCTCGGGCACCTTATGGCCGTTCTGCTGTGAGTCAAAGATTTTCGAATCGGACGAAAAACTGATAGTAAATTGGAACGTTCAGGGCCTCCTAATGACGATGGAACACTCAAATTGCGTCCCGATTCAATGCATCGTCCTCCAGCGGACTTGGCTCCATTGGTCTATTGCTGCCTCTGGCACCTAATGGCTGTTCTGCTGTGAGTCAAAGAGTTTCGAATCGGACGAAAAACTGAAAGTGAATTGTAACATTCAGGGCCACCTAATGACGATGGACCACGCAAATTGCGTCCCGATTCAATACATCGTCCTCCAGCCGAGTTGACTCCATGGGTCTATTGCTGCCTCGGGCACCTTATGGCCGTTCTGCTGTGAATCTAGATTATCGAATGGGACGAAAAACTTGTAGTGAATTGTAACGTTCAGGGCCACCTAATGACGATGGATCACTCAAATTGCGTCCCGATTCAATACATCGTCCTCCATCCGACTTGACTCCATGGGTCTATTGCTGCCTGGGGCACCTTATGGCCGTTCTGCTGTGAGTCTAGATTATCGAATGGGACGAAAAACTGATAGTGATTTGTAACATTCAGGGCCACCTAATGACGATGGACCACACAAATTGCGTCCCGATTCAGTACATCGTCCACTAGCCGACTTGACTCCATGGGACTATTGCTGCCTCGGGCACCTTATGGCCGTTCTGCTGTGAGTCTAGATTATAGAATGGGATGAAAAACTGATAGTGAATTGTAACGTTCAGGGCCACCTAATGACGATGGATCACTCAAATTGCGTCCCGATTCAATACATCGTCCTCCAGCCGACTTGACTCCATGGGTCTATTGCTGCCTCGGGCACCTTATGGCCGTTCTGCTGTGAGACTAGATTATCGAATGGGACGAAAAACTGATTGTGAATTGTAACGTTCAGGGCCACCTAATGACGATGGATCACTCAAATTGCGTCCTCATTCAATACATCGTCCTCCAGCAGACTTGTCTCCATGGGTCGATTGCTGCCCGGGCACCTAATGGCCGTTCTGCTGTGAGTCAAAGATTTTCGAATCGGACGAAAAACTGATAGTGAATTGTAACTTTCAGGGCCACCTAATGACGATGGACCACACAAATTGCGTCCCGATTCAGTACATCGTCCACTAGCCGACTTGACTCCATGGGACTATTGCTGTCTCGGGCACCTTATGGCCGTTCTGCTGTGAGTCTAGATTATAGAATGGGATGAAAAACTGATAGTGAATTGTAACGTTCAGGGCCACCTAATGACGATGGATCACTCAAATTGCGTCCCGATTCAATACATCGTCCTCCAGCAGACTTGTCTCCATGCGTCTATTGCTGCATCGGGCACCTTATGGCCGTTCTGCTGTGAGTCAAAGATTTTCGAATCGGACGAAAAACTGATAGTGAATTGTAACTTTCAGGGCCTCCTAATGACGATGGAACACTCAAATTGCGTCCCGATTCAATACATCGTCCTCCAGCAGACTTGTCTCCATGGGTCTATTGCTGCCTCGGACACCTTATGGCCGTTCTGCTGTGAGTCAAAGATTTTCGAATCGGACGAAAAACTGATAGTGAATTGTAACGTTCAGGGCCACCTAATAACGATGGATCACTCAAATTGCGTCCCGATTCAATACGTTGTCCTCCAGCAGACTGTCTCCATGGGTCTATTGCAGCCTCGGGCACCTTATGGCCGTTCAGCTGTGAGTCAAAGATTTTCGAATCGGACGAAAAACTGATAGCGAATTGTAACAATAAGGGCCACCTAATGACGATGGACCACGCAAATTGCGTCCCGATTCAATACATCGTCCTCCAGCAGACTTGACTCCATGGGTCTATTGCTGCCTCGGGCACCTTATGGCCGTTCTGCTGTGAGTCTAGATTATCGAATGGGACGAAAAACTGATGGTGAATAGTAACGTTCAGGGCCACCGAATGACGATGGATCACTCAAATTGCGTCCCGATTCAATACATCGTCCCCAGCCGACTTGTCTCCATGGGTCTATTGCTGCCTCGGGCACCTTATGGCCGTTCTGCTGTGAGTCTATTTTATCGAATGGGACGAAAAACTGATAGTGAATTGTAACGTTGAGGGCCACCTAATTACGATGGATCACTCAAATTGCGTCCTGATTCAATACATCGTCCTCCAGCAGACTTGTCTCCATGGGTCGATTGCTGCCTCGGGCACATTATGGCCGTTCTGCTGTGAGTCAAAGATTTTCGAATCGGACGAAAAACTGATAGTGATTTGTAACATTCAGGGCCACCTAATGACGATGGACCACACAAATTGCGTCCCGATTCAGTACATCGTCCACTAGCCGACTTGACTCCATGGGACTATTGCTGTCTCGTGCACCATATGGCCGTTCTGCTGTGAGTCTAGATTATAGAATGGGATGAAAAACTGATAGTGAATTGTAACATTCAGGGCCACCTAATGACGATGGATCAATCAAAATGCGTCCCGATTCAATATATCGTCCTCCAGCAGACTTACCTCCATGGGTCTATTGCTGCCTCGGGCACCTTATGGCCGTTCTGCTGTGAGTCAAAGATTTTCGAATCGGACGAAAAACTGATAGTGAATTGTAACATTCAGGGCAACCTAATGCCGATGGATCACTCAAATTGCGTCCCGATTCAATACATCGTCCTCCAGCCGACTTGTCTCCATGGGTCTATTGCTGCCTCGGGCACCTTATGGCCGTTCTGCTGTGAGTCAAAGATTTTTGAATCGGACGAAGAACTGATAGTAAATTGGAACGTTCAGGGCCTCCTAATGACGATGGAACACTCAAATTGCGTCCCGATTCAATACATCGTTCTCCAGCGGACTTGTCTCCATTGGTCTATTGCTGCCTCTGGCACCTAATGGCCGTTCTGCTGTGAGTCAAAGAGTTTCGAATCGGACGAAAAACTGAAAGTGAATTGTAACATTCAGGGCCACCTAATGACGATGGACCACGCAAATTGCGTCCCGATTCAATACATCGTCCTCCAGCCGAGTTGACTCCATGGGTCTATTGCTGCCTCGGGCACCTTATGGCCGTTCTGCTGTGAATCTAGATTATCGAATGGGACGAAAAACTTGTAGTGAATTGTAACGTTCAGGGCCACCTAATGACGATGGATCACTCAAATTGCGTCCCGATTCAATACATCGTCCTCCAGCCGACTTGACTCCATGGGTCTATTGCTGCCTGGGGCACCTTATGGCCGTTCTGCTGTGAGTCTAGATTATCGAATGGGACGAAAAACTGATAGTGATTTGTAACATTCAGGGCCACCTAATGACGATGGACCACACAAATTGCGTCCCGATTCAGTACATCGTCCACTAGCCGACTTGACTCCATGGGACTATTGCTGCCTCGGGCACCTTATGGCCGTTCTGCTGTGAGTTTAGATTATAGAATGGGATGAAAAACTGATAGTGAATTGTAACGTTCAGGGCCAGCTAATGACGATGGATCACTCAAATTGCGTCCCGATTCAATACATCGTCCTCCAGCCGACTTGACTCCATGGGCCTATTGCTGCCTCGGGCACCTTATGGCCGTTCTGCTGTGAGACTAGATTATCGAATGGGACGAAAAACTGATTGTGAATTGTAACGTTCAGGGCCACCTAATGACGATGGATCACTCAAATTGCGTCCTCATTCAATACATCGTCCTCCAGCAGACTTGACTTCATGGGTCTATTGCTGCCTCGGGCACCTAATGGCCGTTCTGCTGTGCGTCAAAGATTTTCGAATCGGACGAAAAACTGATAGTGATTTGTAACATTCAGGGCCACCTAATGACGATGGACCACACAAATTGCGTCCCGATTCAGTACATCGTCCACTAGCCGACTTGACTCCATGGGACTATTGCTGCCTCGGGCACCTTATGGCCGTTCTGCTGTGAGTTTAGATTATAGAATGGGATGAAAAACTGATAGTGAATTGTAACGTTCAGGGCCACCTAATGACGATGGATCACTCAAATTGCGTCCCGATTCAATACATCGGCCTCCAGCAGACTTGTCTCCATGGGTCTATTGCTGCCTCGGGCACCTTATGGCAGGCCTACTGTGACTCAAAGATTTTCGAATCGGACGAAAAACTGATAGTGAATTGTAACGTTCAGGGCCTCCTAATGACGATGGAAAACTCAAATTGCGTCCCGATTCAATACATCGTCCTCCAGCAGACATGTCTCCATGCGTCTATTGCTGAATCGGGCACCTTATGGCCGTTCTGCTGTGAGTCAAAGATTTTCGAATCGGACGAAAAACTGATAGTGAATTGTAACGTTCAGGGCCACCTAATGACGATGGATCATTCAAATTGCGTCCCGATTCAATACATCGTCCTCCAGCCGACTTGACTCCATGGGTCTATTGCTGCCTCGGGCACCTTATGGCCGTTCTGCTGTGAGTCTAGATTATCGAATGGGACAAAAAACTGATAGTGAATTGTAACGTTCAGGGCCTCCTAAAGACGATGGATCACTCAAATTGCGTCCCGATTCAATACACCGTCCTCCAGCCGACTTGACTCCATGGGTCTATTGCTTCATCGGGCACCTGATGGCCGTTCTGCTGTGAGTCTAGATTATCGAATGGGACGAAAAACTGATAGTGAATTGTAACGTTCAGGGCCTCCTAATGACGATGGATCACTCAAATTGCGTCCCGATTCAATACATCGTCCTCCAGCAGACTTGTCTCCATGGGTCGATTGCTGCCCGGGCACCTAATGGCCGTTCTGCTGTGAGTCAAAGATTTTCGAATCGGACGAAAAACTGATAGTGAATTGTAACATTCAGGGCCACCTAATGACGATGGACCACGCAAATTGCGTCCCGATTCAATACATCGTCCTCCAGCAGACTTGACTTCATGGATCTATTGCTGCCTCGGGCACCTTATGGCCGTTCTGTTGTGAGTCAAAGATTTTCGAATCGGACGAAAAACTGATAGTGAATTGTAACTTTCAGGGCCACCTAATGACGATGGACCACACAAATTGCGTCCCGATTCAGTACATCGTCCACTAGCCGACTTGACTCCATGGGACTATTGCTGTCTCGGGCACCTTATGGCCGTTCTGCTGTGAGTCTAGATTATAGAATGGGATGAAAAACTGATAGTGAATTGTAACGTTCAGGGCCACCTAATGACGATGGATCACTCAAATTGCGTCCCGATTCAATACATCGTCCTCCAGCAGACTTGTCTCCATGGGTCTATTGCTGCCTCGGGCACCTTATGGCCGTTCTGCTGTGAGTCAAAGATTTTCGAATCGGACGAAAAACTGATAGTGAATTGTAACATTCAGGGCCACCTAATGACGATGGACCACACAAATTGCGTCCCGATTCAGTACATCGTCCTCCAGCCGACTTGTCTCCATGGGTCTATTGCTGCCTCGGGCACCTTATGGCCGTTCTGCTGTGAGTCAAAGATTTTCGAATCGGACGAAAAACTGATAGTAAATTGGAACGTTCAGGGCCTCCTAATGACGATGGAACACTAAAATTGCGTCCCGATTCAATACATCGTCCTCCAGCGGACTTGTCTCCATTGGTCTATTGCTGCCTCGGGCACCTAATCGCCGTTCTGCTGTAAGTCTAGATTATCGAATGGGACGAAAAACTGATAGTGAATTGTAACTTTCAGGGCCACCTAATGACGATGGATCACTCAAATTGCGTCCCGATTAAATACATCGTCCTCCAGCAGACTTGTCTCCATGGGTCGATTGCTGCCTCGGGCACCTTATGACCGTTCTGCTGTGAGTCAAAGATTTTCGAATCGGACGAAAAACTGATAGTGATTTGTAACATTCAGGGCCACCTAATGACGATGGACCACACAAATTGCGTCCCGATTCAGTACATCGTCCACTAGCCGACTTGACTCCATGGGACTATTGCTGCCTCGGGCACCTTATGGCCGTTCTGCTGTGAGTCTAGATTATAGAATGGGATGAAAAACTGATAGTGAATTGTAACGTTCAGGGCCACCTAATGACGATGGATCACTCAAATTGCGTCCCGATTCAATACATCGTCCTCCAGCCGACTTGACTCCATGGGTCTATTGCTGCCTCGGGCACCTTATGGTTGTTCTGCTGTGAGACTAGATTATCGAATGGGACGAAAAACTGATTGTGAATTGTAACGTTCAGGGCCACCTAATGACGATGGATCACTCAAATTGCGTCCTCATTCAATACATCGTCCTCCAGCAGACTTGACTTCATGGGTCTATTGCTGCCTCGGGCACCTAATGGCCGTTCTGCTGTGAGTCAAAGATTTTCGAATCGGACGAAAAACTGATAGTGAATTGTAACTTTCAGGGCCACCTAATGACGATGGATCACTCAAATTGCGTCCCGATTCAATACATCGTCCTCCAGCAGACTTGTCTCCATGGGTCGATTGCTGCCTCGGGCACCTTATGGCCGTTCTGCTGTGAGTCAAAGATTTTCGAATCGGACGAAAAACTGATAGTGATTTGTAACATTCAGGGCCACCTAATGACGATGGACCACATAAATTGCGTCCCGATTCAGTACATCGTCCACTAGCCGACTTGACTCCATGGGACTATTGCTGCCTTGGGCACCTTATGGACGTTCTGCTGTGAGTTTAGATTATAGAATGGGATGAAAAACTGATAGTGAATTGTAACGTTCAGGGCCACCTAATGACGATGGATCACTCAAATTGCGTCCCGATTCAATACATCGTCCTCCAGCAGACTTGTCTCCATGGGTCTATTGCTGCCTCGGGCACCTTATGGCAGGCCTACTGTGACTCAAAGATTTTCGAATCGGACGAAAAACTGATAGTGAATTGTAACGTTCAGGGCCTCCTAATGACGATGGAAAACTCAAATTGCGTCCCGATTCAATACATCGTCCTCCAGCAGACATGTCTCCATGCGTCTATTGCTGCCTCGGGCACCTTATGGCCGTTCTGCTGTGAGTCAAAGATTTTCGAATCGGACGAAAAACTGATAGTGAATTGTAACGTTCAGGGCCACCTAATGACGATGGATCACTCAAATTGCGTCCCGATTCAATACATCGTCCTCCAGCCGACTTGACTCCATGGGTCTATTGCTGCCTCGGGCACCTTATGGCCGTTCTGCTGTGAGTCTAGATTATCGAATGGGACAAAAAACTGATAGTGAATTGTAACGTTCAGGGCCTCCTAAAGACGATGGATCACTCAAATTGCGTCCCGATTCAATACACCGTCCTCCAGCCGACTTGACTCCATGGGTCTATTGCTGCCTCGGGCACCTGATGGCCGTTCTGCTGTGGGTCTAGATTATCGAATGGGACGAAAAACTGATAGTGAATTGTAACGTTCAGGGCCTCCTAATGACAATGGATCACTCAAATTGCGTCCCGATTCAATACATCGTCCTCCAGCAGACTTGTCTCCATGGGTCGATTGCTCCCCGGGCACCTAATGGCCGTTCTGCTGTGAGTCAAAGATTTTCGAATCGGACGAAAAACTGATAGTGAATTGTAACATTCAGGGCCACCTAATGACGATGGACCACGCAAATTGCGTCCCGATTCAATACATCGTCCTCCAGCAGACTTGTCTTCATGGATCTTTTGCTGCCTCGGGCACCTTATGGCCGTTCTGTTGTGAGTCAAAGATTTTCGAATCGGACGAAAAACTGATAGTGAATTGTAACTTTCAGGGCCACCTAATGACGATGGACCACACAAATTGCGTCCCGATTCAGTACATCGTCCACTAGCCGACTTGACTCCATGGGACTATTGCTGTCTCGGGCACCTTATGGCCGTTCTGCTGTGAGTCTAGATTATAGAATGGGATGAAAAACTGATAGTGAATTGTAACGTTCAGGGCCACCTAATGACGATGGATCACTCAAATTGCGTCCCGATTCAATACATCGTCCTCCAGCAGACTTGTCTCCATGGGTCTATTGCTGCCTCGGGCACCTTATGGCCGTTCTGCTGTGAGTCAAAGATTTTCGAATCGGACGAAAAACTGATAGTGAATTGTAACATTCAGGGCCACCTAATGACGATGGACCACACAAATTGCGTCCCGATTCAGTACATCGTCCTCCAGCCGACTTGTCTCCATGGGTCTATTGCTGCCTCGGGTACCTTATGGCCGTTCTGCTGTGAGTCAAAGATTTTCGAATCGGACGAAAAACTGATAGTAAATTGGAACGTTCAGGGCCTCCTAATGACGATGGAACACTAAAATTGCGTCCCGATTCAATACATCGTCCTCCAGCGGACTTGTCTCCATTGGTCTATTGCTGCCTCGGGCACCTAATGGCCGTTCTGCTGTGAGTCTAGATTATCGAATGGGACGAAAAACTGATAGTGAATTGTAACATTCAGGGCCACCTAATGACGATGGACCACACAAATTGCGTCCCGATTCAGTACATCGTCCACTAGCCGACTTGACTCCATGGGACTATTGCTGTCTCGGGCACCTTATGGCCGTTCTGCTGTGAGTCTAGATTATAGAATGGGATGAAAAACTGATAGTGAATTGTAACGTTCAGGGCCACCTAATGACGATGGATCACTCAAATTGCGTCCCGATTCAATACATCGTCCTCCAGCAGACTTGTCTCCATGGGTCTATTGCTGCCTCGGGCACCTTATGGCAGGCCTACTGTGACTCAAAGATTTTCGAATCGGACGAAAAACTGATAGTGAATTGTAACGTTCAGGGCCTCCTAATGACGATGGAAAACTCAAATTGCGTCCCGATTCAATACATCGTCCTCCAGCAGACATGTCTCCATGCGTCTATTGCTGAATCGGGCACCTTATGGCCGTTCTGCTGTGAGTCAAAGATTTTCGAATCGGACGAAAAACTGATAGTGAATTGTAACGTTCAGGGCCACCTAATGACGATGGATCACTCAAATTGCGTCCCGATTCAATACATCGTCCTCCAGCCGACTTGACTCCATGGGTCTATTGCTGCCTCGGGCACCTTATGGCCGTTCTGCTGTGAGTCTAGATTATCGAATGGGACAAAAAACTGATAGTGAATTGTAACGTTCAGGGCCTCCTAAAGACGATGGATCACTCAAATTGCGTCCCGATTCAATACACCGTCCTCCAGCCGACTTGACTCCATGGGTCTATTGCTTCCTCGGGCACCTGATGGCCGTTCTGCTGTGAGTCTAGATTATCGAATGGGACGAAAAACTGATAGTGAATTGTAACGTTCAGGGCCTCCTAATGACGATGGATCACTCAAATTGCGTCCCGATTCAATACATCGTCCTCCAGCAGACTTGTCTCCATGGGTCGATTGCTGCCCGGGCACCTAATGGCCGTTCTGCTGTGAGTCAAAGATTTTCGAATCGGACGAAAAACTGATAGTGAATTGTAACATTCAGGGCCACCTAATGACGATGGACCACGCAAATTGCGTCCCGATTCAATACATCGTCCTCCAGCAGACTTGACTTCATGGATCTATTGCTGCCTCGGGCACCTTATGGCCGTTCTGTTGTGAGTCAAAGATTTTCGAATCGGACGAAAAACTGATAGTGAATTGTAACTTTCAGGGCCACCTAATGACGATGGACCACACAAATTGCGTCCCGATTCAGTACATCGTCCACTAGCCGACTTGACTCCATGGGACTATTGCTGTCTCGGGCACCTTATGGCCGTTCTGCTGTGAGTCTAGATTATAGAATGGGATGAAAAACTGATAGTGAATTGTAACGTTCAGGGCCACCTAATGACGATGGATCACTCAAATTGCGTCCCGATTCAATACATCGTCCTCCAGCAGACTTGTCTCCATGGGTCTATTGCTGCCTCGGGCACCTTATGGCCGTTCTGCTGTGAGTCAAAGATTTTCGAATCGGACGAAAAACTGATAGTGAATTGTAACATTCAGGGCCACCTAATGACGATGGACCACACAAATTGCGTCCCGATTCAGTACATCGTCCTCCAGCCGACTTGTCTCCATGGGTCTATTGCTGCCTCGGGCACCTTATGGCCGTTCTGCTGTGAGTCAAAGATTTTCGAATCGGACGAAAAACTGATAGTAAATTGGAACGTTCAGGGCCTCCTAATGACGATGGAACACTAAAATTGCGTCCCGATTCAATACATCGTCCTCCAGCGGACTTGTCTCCATTGGTCTATTGCTGCCTCGGGCACCTAATGGCCGTTCTGCTGTGAGTCTAGATTATCGAATGGGACGAAAAACTGATAGTGAATTGTAACTTTCAGGGCCACCTAATGACGATGGATCACTCAAATTGCGTCCCGATTCAATACATCGTCCTCCAGCAGACTTGTCTCCATGGGTCGATTGCTGCCTCGGGCACCTTATGACCGTTCTGCTGTGAGTCAAAGATTTTCGAATCGGACGAAAAACTGATAGTGATTTGTAACATTCAGGGCCACCTAATGACGATGGACCACACAAATTGCGTCCCGATTCAGTACATCGTCCACTAGCCGACTTGACTCCATGGGACTATTGCTGCCTCGAGCACCTTATGGCCGTTCTGCTGTGAGTCTAGATTATAGAATGGGATGAAAAACTGATAGTGAATTGTAACGTTCAGGGCCACCTAATGACGATGGATCACTCAAATTGCGTCCCGATTCAATACATCGTCCTCCAGCCGACTTGACTCCATGGGTCTATTGCTGCCTCGGGCACCTTATGGTTGTTCTGCTGTGAGTCTAGATTTTCGAATCGGACGAAAAACTGATAGTGAATTGTAACTTTCAGGGCCACCTAATGACGATGGATCACTCAAATTGCGTCCCGATTCAATACATCGTCCTCCAGCAGACTTGTCTCCATGGGTCGATTGCTGCCTCGGGCACCTTATGGCCGTTCTGCTGTGAGTCAAAGATTTTCGAATCGGACGAAAAACTGATAGTGATTTGTAACATTCAGGGCCACCTAATGACGATGGACCACATAAATTGCGTCCCGATTCAGTACATCGTCCACTAGCCGACTTGACTCCATGGGACTATTGCTGCCTCGGGCACCTTATGGACGTTCTGCTGTGAGTTTAGATTATAGAATGGGATGAAAAACTGATAGTGAATTGTAACGTTCAGGGCCACCTAATGACGATGGATCACTCAAATTGCGTCCCGATTCAATACATCGTCCTCCAGCAGACTTGTCTCCATGGGTCTATTGCTGCCTCGGGCACCTTATGGCAGGCCTACTGTGACTCAAAGATTTTCGAATCGGACGAAAAACTGATAGTGAATTGTAACGTTCAGGGCCTCCTAATGACGATGGAAAACGCAAATTGCGTCCCGATTCAATACATCGTCCTCCAGCAGACATGTCTCCATGCGTCTATTGCTGCCTCGGGCACCTTATGGCCGTTCTGCTGTGAGTCAAAGATTTTCGAATCGGACGAAAAACTGATAGTGAATTGTAACGTTGAGGGCCACCTAATGACGATGGATCACTCAAATTGCGTCCCGATTCAATACATCGTCCTCCAGCCGACTTGACTCCATGGGTCTATTGCTGCCTCGGGCACCTTATGGCCGTTCTGCTGTGAGTCTAGATTATCGAATGGGACAAAAAACTGATAGTGAATTGTAACGTTCAGGGCCTCCTAAAGACGATGGATCACTCAAATTGCGTCCCGATTCAATACACCGTCCTCCAGCCGACTTGACTCCATGGGTCTATTGCTGCCTCGGGCACCTGATGGCCGTTCTGCTGTGAGTCTAGATTATCGAATGGGACGAAAAACTGATAGTGAATTGTAACGTTCAGGGCCTCCTAATGACAATGGATCACTCAAATTGCGTCCCGATTCAATACATCGTCCTCCAGCAGACTTGTCTCCATGGGTCGATTGCTCCCCGGGCACCTAATGGCCGTTCTGCTGTGAGTCAAAGATTTTCGAATCGGACGAAAAACTGATAGTGAATTGTAACATTCAGGGCCACCTAATGACGATGGACCACGCAAATTGCGTCCCGATTCAATACATCGTCCTCCAGCAGACTTGTCTTCATGGATCTATTGCTGCCTCGGGCACCTTATGGCCGTTCTGTTGTGAGTCAAAGATTATCGAATCGGACGAAAAACTGATAGTGAATTGTAACTTTCAGGGCCACCTAATGACGATGGACCACACAAATTGCGTCCCGATTCAGTACATCGTCCACTAGCCGACTTGACTCCATGGGACTATTGCTGTCTCGGGCACCTTATGGCCGTTCTGCTGTGAGTCTAGATTATAGAATGGGATGAAAAACTGATAGTGAATTGTAACGTTCAGGGCCACCTAATGACGATGGATCACTCAAATTGCGTCCCGATTCAATACATCGTCCTCCAGCAGACTTGTCTCCATGGGTCTATTGCTGCCTCGGGCACCTTATGGCCGTTCTGCTGTGAGTCAAAGATTTTCGAATCGGACGAAAAACTGATAGTGAATTGTAACATTCAGGGCCACCTAATGACGATGGACCACACAAATTGCGTCCCGATTCAGTACATCGTCCTCCAGCCGACTTGTCTCCATGGGTCTATTGCTGCCTCGGGCACCTTATGGCCGTTCTGCTGTGAGTCAAAGATTTTCGAATCGGACGAAAAACTGATAGTAAATTGGAACGTTCAGGGCCTCCTAATGACGATGGAACACTAAAATTGCGTCCCGATTCAATACATCGTCCTCCAGCGGACTTGTCTCCATTGGTCTATTGCTGCCTCGGGCACCTAATGGCCGTTCTGCTGTGAGTCTAGATTATCGAATGGGACGAAAAACTGATAGTGAATTGTAACTTTCAGGGCCACCTAATGACGATGGATCACTCAAATTGCGTCCCGATTCAATACATCGTCCTCCAGCAGACTTGTCTCCATGGGTCGATTGCTGCCTCGGGCACCTTATGGCCGTTCTGCTGTGAGTCAAAGATTTTCGAATCGGACGAAAAACCTGATAGTGATTTGTAACATTCAGTGCCACCTAATAACGATGGACCACACAAATTGCGTCCCGATTCAGTACATCGTCCACTAGCCGACTTGACTCCATGGGACTATTGCTGCCTGGGGCACCTTATGGCCGTTCTGCTGTGAGTCTAGATTATCGATTGGGACGAAAAACTGATAGTGAATTGTAACGTTCAGGGCCTCCTAATGACGATGGAACACTCAAATTGCGTCCCGATTCAATACATCGCCCTCCAGCAGACTTGTCTCCATGCGTCTATTGCTGCATCGGGCACCTTATGGCCGTTCTGCTGTGAGTCAAAGATTTTCGAATCGGACGAAAAACTGATAGTGAATTGTATCTTTCAGGGCCTCCTAATGACGATGGAACACTCAAATTGCGTCCCGATTCAATACATCGTCCTCCAGCAGACTTGTCTCCATGGGTCTATTGCTGCCTCGGGCACCTTATGGCCGTTCCGCTGTGAGTCAAAGATTTTCGAATCGGACGAAAAACTGATAGTGAATTGTAACATTCAGGGCCACCTAATGACGATGGACCACACAAATTGCGTCCCGATTCAGTACATCGTCCTCCAGCCGACTTGTCTCCATGGGTCTATTGCTGCCTCGGGCACCTTATGGCCGTTCTGCTGTGAGTCAAAGATTTTCGAATCGGACGAAAAACTGATAGTAAATTGGAACGTTCAGGGCCTCCTAATGACGATGGAACACTAAAATTGCGTCCCGATTCAATACATCGTCCTCCAGCGGACTTGTCTCCATTGGTCTATTGCTGCCTCGGGCACCTAATGGCCGTTCTGCTGTGAGTCTAGATTATCGAATGGGACGAAAAACTGATAGTGAATTGTAACTTTCAGGGCCACCTAATGACGATGGATCACTCAAATTGCGTCCCGATTCAATACATCGTCCTCCAGCAGACTTGTCTCCATGGGTCTATTGCTGCCTCGGGCACCTAATGGCCGTTCTGCTGTGAGTCAAAGATTTTCGAATCGGACGAAAAACTGATAGTGAATTGTAACTTTCAGGGCCACCTAATGACGATGGATCACTCAAATTGCGTCCCGATTCAATACATCGTCCTCCAGCCGACTTGACTCCATGGGTCTATTGCTGCCTCGGGCACCTTATGGTTGTTCTGCTGTGAGACTAGATTATCGAATGGGACGAAAAACTGATTGTGAATTGTAACGTTCAGGGCCACCTAATGACGATGGATCACTCAAATTGCGTCCTCATTCAATACATCGTCCTCCAGCAGACTTGACTTCATGGGTCTATTGCTGCCTCGGGCACCTAATGGCCGTTCTGCTGTGAGTCAAAGATTTTCGAATCGGACGAAAAACTGATAGTGAATTGTAACTTTCAGGGCCACCTAATGACGATGGATCACTCAAATTGCGTCCCGATTCAATACATCGTCCTCCAGCAGACTTGTCTCCATGGGTCGATTGCTGCCTCGGGCACCTTATGGCCGTTCTGCTGTGAGTCAAAGATTTTCGAATCGGACGAAAAACTGATAGTGATTTGTAACATTCAGGGCCACCTAATGACGATGGACCACATAAATTGCGTCCCGATTCAGTACATCGTCCACTAGCCGACTTGACTCCATGGGACTATTGCTGCCTCGGGCACCTTATGGACGTTCTGCTGTGAGTTTAGATTATAGAATGGGATGAAAAACTGATAGTGAATTGTAACGTTCAGGGCCACCTAATGACGATGGATCACTCAAATTGCGTCCCGATTCAATACATCGTCCTCCAGCCGACTTGACTCCATGGGTCTATTGCTGCCTCGGGCACCTGATGGCCGTTCTGCTGTGAGTCTAGATTATCGAATGGGACGAAAAACTGATAGTGAATTGTAACGTTCAGGGCCTCCTAATGACAATGGATCACTCAAATTGCGTCCCGATTCAATACATCGTCCTCCAGCAGACTTGTCTCCATGGGTCGATTGCTCCCCGGGCACCTAATGGCCGTTCTGCTGTGAGTCAAAGATTTTCGAATCGGACGAAAAACTGATAGTGAATTGTAACATTCAGGGCCACCTAATGACGATGGACCACGCAAATTGCGTCCCGATTCAATACATCGTCCTCCAGCAGACTTGTCTTCATGGATCTATTGCTGCCTCGGGCACCTTATGGCCGTTCTGTTGTGAGTCAAAGATTATCGAATCGGACGAAAAACTGATAGTGAATTGTAACTTTCAGGGCCACCTAATGACGATGGACCACACAAATTGCGTCCCGATTCAGTACATCGTCCACTAGCCGACTTGACTCCATGGGACTATTGCTGTCTCGGGCACCTTATGGCCGTTCTGCTGTGAGTCTAGATTATAGAATGGGATGAAAAACTGATAGTGAATTGTAACGTTCAGGGCCACCTAATGACGATGGATCACTCAAATTGCGTCCCGATTCAATACATCGTCCTCCAGCAGACTTGTCTCCATGGGTCTATTGCTGCCTCGGGCACCTTATGGCCGTTCTGCTGTGAGTCAAAGATTTTCGAATCGGACGAAAAACTGATAGTGAATTGTAACATTCAGGGCCACCTAATGACGATGGACCACACAAATTGCGTCCCGATTCAGTACATCGTCCTCCAGCCGACTTGTCTCCATGGGTCTATTGCTGCCTCGGGCACCTTATGGCCGTTCTGCTGTGAGTCAAAGATTTTCGAATCGGACGAAAAACTGATAGTAAATTGGAACGTTCAGGGCCTCCTAATGACGATGGAACACTAAAATTGCGTCCCGATTCAATACATCGTCCTCCAGCGGACTTGTCTCCATTGGTCTATTGCTGCCTCGGGCACCTAATGGCCGTTCTGCTGTGAGTCTAGATTATCGAATGGGACGAAAAACTGATAGTGAATTGTAACTTTCAGGGCCACCTAATGACGATGGATCACTCAAATTGCGTCCCGATTCAATACATCGTCCTCCAGCAGACTTGTCTCCATGGGTCGATTGCTGCCTCGGGCACCTTATGGCCGTTCTGCTGTGAGTCAAAGATTTTCGAATCGGACGAAAAACCTGATAGTGATTTGTAACATTCAGTGCCACCTAATAACGATGGACCACACAAATTGCGTCCCGATTCAGTACATCGTCCACTAGCCGACTTGACTCCATGGGACTATTGCTGCCTGGGGCACCTTATGGCCGTTCTGCTGTGAGTCTAGATTATCGATTGGGACGAAAAACTGATAGTGAATTGTAACGTTCAGGGCCTCCTAATGACGATGGAACACTCAAATTGCGTCCCGATTCAATACATCGCCCTCCAGCAGACTTGTCTCCATGCGTCTATTGCTGCATCGGGCACCTTATGGCCGTTCTGCTGTGAGTCAAAGATTTTCGAATCGGACGAAAAACTGATAGTGAATTGTATCTTTCAGGGCCTCCTAATGACGATGGAACACTCAAATTGCGTCCCGATTCAATACATCGTCCTCCAGCAGACTTGTCTCCATGGGTCTATTGCTGCCTCGGGCACCTTATGGCCGTTCTGCTGTGAGTCAAAGATTTTCGAATCGGACGAAAAACTGATAGTGAATTGTAACATTCAGGGCCACCTAATGACGATGGACCACACAAATTGCGTCCCGATTCAGTACATCGTCCTCCAGCCGACTTGTCTCCATGGGTCTATTGCTGCCTCGGGCACCTTATGGCCGTTCTGCTGTGAGTCAAAGATTTTCGAATCGGACGAAAAACTGATAGTAAATTGGAACGTTCAGGGCCTCCTAATGACGATGGAACACTAAAATTGCGTCCCGATTCAATACATCGTCCTCCAGCGGACTTGTCTCCATTGGTCTATTGCTGCCTCGGGCACCTAATGGCCGTTCTGCTGTGAGTCTAGATTATCGAATGGGACGAAAAACTGATAGTGAATTGTAACTTTCAGGGCCACCTAATGACGATGGATCACTCAAATTGCGTCCCGATTCAATACATCGTCCTCCAGCAGACTTGTCTCCATGGGTCTATTGCTGCCTCGGGCACCTAATGGCCGTTCTGCTGTGAGTCAAAGATTTTCGAATCGGACGAAAAACTGATAGTGAATTGTAACTTTCAGGGCCACCTAATGACGATGGATCACTCAAATTGCGTCCCGATTCAATACATCGTCCTCCAGCCGACTTGACTCCATGGGTCTATTGCTGCCTCGGGCACCTTATGGTTGTTCTGCTGTGAGACTAGATTATCGAATGGGACGAAAAACTGATTGTGAATTGTAACGTTCAGGGCCACCTAATGACGATGGATCACTCAAATTGCGTCCTCATTCAATACATCGTCCTCCAGCAGACTTGACTTCATGGGTCTATTGCTGCCTCGGGCACCTAATGGCCGTTCTGCTGTGAGTCAAAGATTTTCGAATCGGACGAAAAACTGATAGTGAATTGTAACTTTCAGGGCCACCTAATGACGATGGATCACTCAAATTGCGTCCCGATTCAATACATCGTCCTCCAGCAGACTTGTCTCCATGGGTCGATTGCTGCCTCGGGCACCTTATGGCCGTTCTGCTGTGAGTCAAAGATTTTCGAATCGGACGAAAAACTGATAGTGATTTGTAACATTCAGGGCCACCTAATGACGATGGACCACATAAATTGCGTCCCGATTCAGTACATCGTCCACTAGCCGACTTGACTCCATGGGACTATTGCTGCCTCGGGCACCTTATGGACGTTCTGCTGTGAGTTTAGATTATAGAATGGGATGAAAAACTGATAGTGAATTGTAACGTTCAGGGCCACCTAATGACGATGGATCACTCAAATTGCGTCCCGATTCAATACATCGTCCTCCAGCAGACTTGTCTCCATGGGTCTATTGCTGCCTCGGGCACCTTATGGCAGGCCTACTGTGACTCAAAGATTTTCGAATCGGACGTAAAACTGATAGTGAATTGTAACGTTCAGGGCCTCCTAATGACGATGGAAAACTCAAATTGCGTCCCGATTCAATACATCGTCCTCCAGCAGACATGTCTCCATGCGGCTATTGCTGCCTCGGGCACCTTATGGCCGTTCTGCTGTGAGTCAAAGATTTTCGAATCGGACGAAAAACTGATAGTGAATTGTAACGTTCAGGGCCACCTAATGACGATGGATCACTCAAATTGCGTCCCGATTCAATACATCGTCCTCCAGCCGACTTGACTCCATGGGTCTATTGCTGCCTCGGGCACCTTATGGCCGTTCTGCTGTGAGTCTAGATTATCGAATGGGACAAAAAACTGATAGTGAATTGTAACGTTCAGGGCCTCCTAAAGACGATGGATCACTCAAATTGCGTCCCGATTCAATACACCGTCCTCCAGCCGACTTGACTCCATGGGTCTATTGCTGCCTCGGGCACCTGATGGCCGTTCTGCTGTGAGTCTAGATTATCGAATGGGACGAAAAACTGATAGTGATTTGTAACGTTCAGGGCCTCCTAATGACAATGGATCACTCAAATTGCGTCCCGATTCAATACATCGTCCTCCAGCAGACTTGTCTCCATGGGTCGATTGCTCCCCGGGCACCTAATGGCCGTTCTGCTGTGAGTCAAAGATTTTCGAATCGGACGAAAAACTGATAGTGAATTGTAACATTCAGGGCCACCTAATGACGATGGACCACGCAAATTGCGTCCCGATTCATTACATCGTCCTCCAGCAGACTTGTCTTCATGGATCTTTTGCTGCCTCGGGCACCTTATGGCCGTTCTGTTGTGAGTCAAAGATTTTCGAATCGGACGAAAAACTGATAGTGAATTGTAACTTTCAGGGCCACCTAATGACGATGGACCACACAAATTGCGTCCCGATTCAGTACATCGTCCACTAGCCGACTTGACTCCATGGGACTATTGCTGTCTCGGGCACCTTATGGCCGTTCTGCTGTGAGTCTAGATTATAGAATGGGATGAAAAACTGATAGTGAATTGTAACGTTCAGGGCCACCTAATGACGATGGATCACTCAAATTGCGTCCCGATTCAATACATCGTCCTCCAGCAGACTTGTCTCCATGGGTCTATTGCTGCCTCGGGCACCTTATGGCCGTTCTGCTGTGAGTCAAAGATTTTCGAATCGGACGAAAAACTGATAGTGAATTGTAACATTCAGGGCCACCTAATGACGATGGACCACACAAATTGCGTCCCGATTCAGTACATCGTCCTCCAGCCGACTTGTCTCCATGGGTCTATTGCTGCCTCGGGCACCTTATGGCCGTTCTGCTGTGAGTCAAAGATTTTCGAATCGGACGAAAAACTGATAGTAAATTGGAACGTTCAGGGCCTCCTAATGACGATGGAACACTAAAATTGCGTCCCGATTCAATACATCGTCCTCCAGCGGACTTGTCTCCATTGGTCTATTGCTGCCTCGGGCACCTAATGGCCGTTCTGCTGTGAGTCTAGATTATCGAATGGGACGAAAAACTGATAGTGAATTGTAACATTCAGGGCCACCTAATGACGATGGACCACGCAAATTGCGTCCCGATTCAATACATCGTCCTCCAGCAGACTTGTCTTCATGGATCTATTGCTGCCTCGGGCACCTTATGGCCGTTCTGTTGTGAGTCAAAGATTTTCGAATCGGACGAAAAACTGATAGTGAATTGTAACTTTCAGGGCCACCTAATGGCGATGGACCACACAAATTGCGTCCCGATTCAGTACATCGTCCACTAGCCGACTTGACTCCATGGGACTATTGCTGTCTCGGGCACCTTATGGCCGTTCTGCTGTGAGTCTAGATTATAGAATGGGATGAAAAACTGATAGTGAATTGTAACGTTCAGGGCCACCTAATGACGATGGATCACTCAAATTGCGTCCCGATTCAATACATCGTCCTCCAGCAGACTTGTCTCCATGGGTCTATTGCTGCCTCGGGCACCTTATGGCAGGCCTACTGTGACTCAAAGATTTTCGAATCGGACGAAAAACTGATAGTGAATTGTAACGTTCAGGGCCTCCTAATGACGATGGAAAACTCAAATTGCGTCCCGATTCAATACATCGTCCTCCAGCAGACATGTCTCCATGCGTCTATTGCTGAATCGGGCACCTTATGGCCGTTCTGCTGTGAGTCAAAGATTTTCGAATCGGACGAAAAACTGATAGTGAATTGTAACGTTCAGGGCCACCTAATGACGATGGATCACTCAAATTGCGTCCCGATTCAATACATCGTCCTCCAGCCGACTTGACTCCATGGGTCTATTGCTGCCTCGGGCACCTTATGGCCGTTCTGCTGTGAGTCTAGATTATCGAATGGGACAAAAAACTGATAGTGAATTGTAACGTTCAGGGCCTCCTAAAGACGATGGATCACTCAAATTGCGTCCCGATTCAATACACCGTCCTCCAGCCGACTTGACTCCATGGGTCTATTGCTTCCTCGGGCACCTGATGGCCGTTCTGCTGTGAGTCTAGATTATCGAATGGGACGAAAAACTGATAGTGAATTGTAACGTTCAGGGCCTCCTAATGACGATGGATCACTCAAATTGCGTCCCGATTCAATACATCGTCCTCCAGCAGACTTGTCTCCATGGGTCGATTGCTGCCCGGGCACCTAATGGCCGTTCTGCTGTGAGTCAAAGATTTTCGAATCGGACGAAAAACTGATAGTGAATTGTAACATTCAGGGCCACCTAATGACGATGGACCACGCAAATTGCGTCCCGATTCAATACATCGTCCTCCAGCAGACTTGACTTCATGGATCTATTGCTGCCTCGGGCACCTTATGGCCGTTCTGTTGTGAGTCAAAGATTTTCGAATCGGACGAAAAACTGATAGTGAATTGTAACTTTCAGGGCCACCTAATGACGATGGACCACACAAATTGCGTCCCGATTCAGTACATCGTCCACTAGCCGACTTGACTCCATGGGACTATTGCTGTCTCGGGCACCTTATGGCCGTTCTGCTGTGAGTCTAGATTATAGAATGGGATGAAAAACTGATAGTGAATTGTAACGTTCAGGGCCACCTAATGACGATGGATCACTCAAATTGCGTCCCGATTCAATACATCGTCCTCCAGCAGACTTGTCTCCATGGGTCTATTGCTGCCTCGGGCACCTTATGGCCGTTCTGCTGTGAGTCAAAGATTTTCGAATCGGACGAAAAACTGATAGTGAATTGTAACATTCAGGGCCACCTAATGACGATGGACCACACAAATTGCGTCCCGATTCAGTACATCGTCCTCCAGCCGACTTGTCTCCATGGGTCTATTGCTGCCTCGGGCACCTTATGGCCGTTCTGCTGTGAGTCAAAGATTTTCGAATCGGACGAAAAACTGATAGTAAATTGGAACGTTCAGGGCCTCCTAATGACGATGGAACACTAAAATTGCGTCCCGATTCAATACATCGTCCTCCAGCGGACTTGTCTCCATTGGTCTATTGCTGCCTCGGGCACCTAATGGCCGTTCTGCTGTGAGTCTAGATTATCGAATGGGACGAAAAACTGATAGTGAATTGTAACTTTCAGGGCCACCTAATGACGATGGATCACTCAAATTGCGTCCCGATTCAATACATCGTCCTCCAGCAGACTTGTCTCCATGGGTCGATTGCTGCCTCGGGCACCTTATGACCGTTCTGCTGTGAGTCAAAGATTTTCGAATCGGACGAAAAACTGATAGTGATTTGTAACATTCAGGGCCACCTAATGACGATGGACCACACAAATTGCGTCCCGATTCAGTACATCGTCCACTAGCCGACTTGACTCCATGGGACTATTGCTGCCTCGAGCACCTTATGGCCGTTCTGCTGTGAGTCTAGATTATAGAATGGGATGAAAAACTGATAGTGAATTGTAACGTTCAGGGCCACCTAATGACGATGGATCACTCAAATTGCGTCCCGATTCAATACATCGTCCTCCAGCCGACTTGACTCCATGGGTCTATTGCTGCCTCGGGCACCTTATGGTTGTTCTGCTGTGAGTCTAGATTTTCGAATCGGACGAAAAACTGATAGTGAATTGTAACTTTCAGGGCCACCTAATGACGATGGATCACTCAAATTGCGTCCCGATTCAATACATCGTCCTCCAGCAGACTTGTCTCCATGGGTCGATTGCTGCCTCGGGCACCTTATGGCCGTTCTGCTGTGAGTCAAAGATTTTCGAATCGGACGAAAAACTGATAGTGATTTGTAACATTCAGGGCCACCTAATGACGATGGACCACATAAATTGCGTCCCGATTCAGTACATCGTCCACTAGCCGACTTGACTCCATGGGACTATTGCTGCCTCGGGCACCTTATGGACGTTCTGCTGTGAGTTTAGATTATAGAATGGGATGAAAAACTGATAGTGAATTGTAACGTTCAGGGCCACCTAATGACGATGGATCACTCAAATTGCGTCCCGATTCAATACATCGTCCTCCAGCAGACTTGTCTCCATGGGTCTATTGCTGCCTCGGGCACCTTATGGCAGGCCTACTGTGACTCAAAGATTTTCGAATCGGACGAAAAACTGATAGTGAATTGTAACGTTCAGGGCCTCCTAATGACGATGGAAAACTCAAATTGCGTCCCGATTCAATACATCGTCCTCCAGCAGACATGTCTCCATGCGTCTATTGCTGCCTCGGGCACCTTATGGCCGTTCTGCTGTGAGTCAAAGATTTTCGAATCGGACGAAAAACTGATAGTGAATTGTAACGTTCAGGGCCACCTAATGACGATGGATCACTCAAATTGCGTCCCGATTCAATACATCGTCCTCCAGCCGACTTGACTCCATGGGTCTATTGCTGCCTCGGGCACCTTATGGCCGTTCTGCTGTGAGTCTAGATTATCGAATGGGACAAAAAACTGATAGTGAATTGTAACGTTCAGGGCCTCCTAAAGACGATGGATCACTCAAATTGCGTCCCGATTCAATACACCGTCCTCCAGCCGACTTGACTCCATGGGTCTATTGCTGCCTCGGGCACCTGATGGCCGTTCTGCTGTGAGTCTAGATTATCGAATGGGACGAAAAACTGATAGTGAATTGTAACGTTCAGGGCCTCCTAATGACAATGGATCACTCAAATTGCGTCCCGATTCAATACATCGTCCTCCAGCAGACTTGTCTCCATGGGTCGATTGCTCCCCGGGCACCTAATGGCCGTTCTGCTGTGAGTCAAAGATTTTCGAATCGGACGAAAAACTGATAGTGAATTGTAACATTCAGGGCCACCTAATGACGATGGACCACGCAAATTGCGTCCCGATTCAATACATCGTCCTCCAGCAGACTTGTCTTCATGGATCTATTGCTGCCTCGGGCACCTTATGGCCGTTCTGTTGTGAGTCAAAGATTATCGAATCGGACGAAAAACTGATAGTGAATTGTAACTTTCAGGGCCACCTAATGACGATGGACCACACAAATTGCGTCCCGATTCAGTACATCGTCCACTAGCCGACTTGACTCCATGGGACTATTGCTGTCTCGGGCACCTTATGGCCGTTCTGCTGTGAGTCTAGATTATAGAATGGGATGAAAAACTGATAGTGAATTGTAACGTTCAGGGCCACCTAATGACGATGGATCACTCAAATTGCGTCCCGATTCAATACATCGTCCTCCAGCAGACTTGTCTCCATGGGTCTATTGCTGCCTCGGGCACCTTATGGCCGTTCTGCTGTGAGTCAAAGATTTTCGAATCGGACGAAAAACTGATAGTGAATTGTAACATTCAGGGCCACCTAATGACGATGGACCACACAAATTGCGTCCCGATTCAGTACATCGTCCTCCAGCCGACTTGTCTCCATGGGTCTATTGCTGCCTCGGGCACCTTATGGCCGTTCTGCTGTGAGTCAAAGATTTTCGAATCGGACGAAAAACTGATAGTAAATTGGAACGTTCAGGGCCTCCTAATGACGATGGAACACTAAAATTGCGTCCCGATTCAATACATCGTCCTCCAGCGGACTTGTCTCCATTGGTCTATTGCTGCCTCGGGCACCTAATGGCCGTTCTGCTGTGAGTCTAGATTATCGAATGGGACGAAAAACTGATAGTGAATTGTAACTTTCAGGGCCACCTAATGACGATGGATCACTCAAATTGCGTCCCGATTCAATACATCGTCCTCCAGCAGACTTGTCTCCATGGGTCGATTGCTGCCTCGGGCACCTTATGGCCGTTCTGCTGTGAGTCAAAGATTTTCGAATCGGACGAAAAACCTGATAGTGATTTGTAACATTCAGTGCCACCTAATAACGATGGACCACACAAATTGCGTCCCGATTCAGTACATCGTCCACTAGCCGACTTGACTCCATGGGACTATTGCTGCCTGGGGCACCTTATGGCCGTTCTGCTGTGAGTCTAGATTATCGATTGGGACGAAAAACTGATAGTGAATTGTAACGTTCAGGGCCTCCTAATGACGATGGAACACTCAAATTGCGTCCCGATTCAATACATCGCCCTCCAGCAGACTTGTCTCCATGCGTCTATTGCTGCATCGGGCACCTTATGGCCGTTCTGCTGTGAGTCAAAGATTTTCGAATCGGACGAAAAACTGATAGTGAATTGTATCTTTCAGGGCCTCCTAATGACGATGGAACACTCAAATTGCGTCCCGATTCAATACATCGTCCTCCAGCAGACTTGTCTCCATGGGTCTATTGCTGCCTCGGGCACCTTATGGCCGTTCTGCTGTGAGTCAAAGATTTTCGAATCGGACGAAAAACTGATAGTGAATTGTAACATTCAGGGCCACCTAATGACGATGGACCACACAAATTGCGTCCCGATTCAGTACATCGTCCTCCAGCCGACTTGTCTCCATGGGTCTATTGCTGCCTCGGGCACCTTATGGCCGTTCTGCTGTGAGTCAAAGATTTTCGAATCGGACGAAAAACTGATAGTAAATTGGAACGTTCAGGGCCTCCTAATGACGATGGAACACTAAAATTGCGTCCCGATTCAATACATCGTCCTCCAGCGGACTTGTCTCCATTGGTCTATTGCTGCCTCGGGCACCTAATGGCCGTTCTGCTGTGAGTCTAGATTATCGAATGGGACGAAAAACTGATAGTGAATTGTAACTTTCAGGGCCACCTAATGACGATGGATCACTCAAATTGCGTCCCGATTCAATACATCGTCCTCCAGCAGACTTGTCTCCATGGGTCTATTGCTGCCTCGGGCACCTTATGACCGTTCTGCTGTGAGTCAAAGATTTTCGAATCGGACGAAAAACTGATAGTGATTTGTAACATTCAGGGCCACCTAATGACGATGGACCACACAAATTGCGTCCCGATTCAGTACATCGTCCACTAGCCGACTTGACTCCATGGGACTATTGCTGCCTCGGGCACCTTATGGCCGTTCTGCTGTGAGTCTAGATTATAGAATGGGATGAAAAACTGATAGTGAATTGTAACGTTCAGGGCCACCTAATGACGATGGATCACTCAAATTGCGTCCCGATTCAATACATCGTCCTCCAGCCGACTTGACTCCATGGGTCTATTGCTGCCTCGGGCACCTTATGGTTGTTCTGCTGTGAGACTAGATTATCGAATGGGACGAAAAACTGATTGTGAATTGTAACGTTCAGGGCCACCTAATGACGATGGATCACTCAAATTGCGTCCTCATTCAATACATCGTCCTCCAGCAGACTTGACTTCATGGGTCTATTGCTGCCTCGGGCACCTAATGGCCGTTCTGCTGTGAGTCAAAGATTTTCGAATCGGACGAAAAACTGATAGTGAATTGTAACGTTCAGGGCCACCTAATGACGATGGATCACTCAAATTGCGTCCCGATTCAATACATCGTCCTCCAGCCGACTTGACTCCATGGGTCTATTGCTGCCTCGGGCACCTTATGGCCGTTCTGCTGTGAGTCTAGATTATCGAATGGGACAAAAAACTGATAGTGAATTGTAACGTTCAGGGCCTCCTAAAGACGATGGATCACTCAAATTGCGTCCCGATTCAATACACCGTTCTCCAGCCGACTTGACTCCATGGGTCTATTGCTGCCTCGGGCACCTGATGGCCGTTCTGCTGTGAGTCTAGATTATCGAATGGGACGAAAAACTGATAGTGAATTGTAACGTTCAGGGCCTCCTAATGACAATGGATCACTCAAATTGCGTCCCGATTCAATACATCGTCCTCCAGCAGACTTGTCTCCATGGGTCGATTGCTCCCCGGGCACCTAATGGCCGTTCTGCTGTGAGTCAAAGATTTTCGAATCGGACGAAAAACTGATAGTGAATTGTAACATTCAGGGCCACCTAATGACGATGGACCACGCAAATTACGTCCCGATTCAATACATCGTCCTCCAGCAGACTTGTCTTCATGGATCTATTGCTGCCTCGGGCACCTTATGGCCGTTCTGTTGTGAGTCAAAGATTTTCGAATCGGACGAAAAACTGATAGTGAATTGTAACTTTCAGGGCCACCTAATGACGATGGACCACACAAATTGCGTCCCGATTCAGTACATCGTCCACTAGCCGACTTGACTCCATGGGACTATTGCTGTCTCGGGCAACTTATGGCCGTTCTGCTGTGAGTCTAGATTATAGAATGGGATGAAAAACTGATAGTGAATTGTAACGTTCAGGGCCACCTAATGACGATGGATCACTCAAATTGCGTCCCGATTCAATACATCGTCCTCCAGCAGACTTCTCTCCATGGGTCTATTGCTGCCTCGGGCACCTTATGGCCGTTCTGCTGTGAGTCAAAGATTTTCGAATCGGACGAAAAACTGATAGTGAATTGTAACATTCAGGGCCACCTAATGACGATGGACCACACAAATTGCGTCCCGATTCAGTACATCGTCCTCCAGCCGACTTGTCTCCATGGGTCTATTGCTGCCTCGGGCACCTTATGGCCGTTCTGCTGTGAGTCTAGATTATCGAATGGGACAAAAAACTGATAGTGAATTGTAACGTTCAGGGCCTCCTAAAGACGATGGATCACTCAAATTGCGTCCCGATTCAATACACCGTCCTCAAAGTCAAAGATTTTCGAATCGGACGAAAAACTGATAGTAAATTGGAACGTTCAGGGCCTCCTAATGACGATGGAACACTAAAATTGCGTCCCGATTCAATACATCGTCCTCCAGCGGACTTGTCTCCATTGGTCTATTGCTGCCTCGGGCACCTAATGGCCGTTCTGCTGTGAGTCTAGATTATCGAATGGGACGAAAAACTGATAGTGAATTGTAACTTTCAGGGCCACCTAATGACGATGGATCACTCAAATTGCGTCCCGATTCAATACATCGTCCTCCAGCAGACTTGTCTCCATGGGTCGATTGCTGCCTCGGGCACCTTATGGCCGTTCTGCTGTGAGTCAAAGATTTTCGAATCGGACGAAAAACCTGATAGTGATTTGTAACATTCAGTGCCACCTAATAACGATGGACCACACAAATTGCGTCCCGATTCAGTACATCGTCCACTAGCCGACTTGACTCCATGGGACTATTGCTGCCTGGGGCACCTTATGGCCGTTCTGCTGTGAGTCTAGATTATCGATTGGGACGAAAAACTGAAAGTGAATTGTAACGTTCAGGGCCTCCTAATGACGATGGAACACTCAAATTGCGTCCCGATTCAATACATCGCCCTCCAGCAGACTTGTCTCCATGCGTCTATTGCTGCATCGGGCACCTTATGGCCGTTCTGCTGTGAGTCAAAGATTTTCGAATCGGACGAAAAACTGATAGTGAATTGTATCTTTCAGGGCCTCCTAATGACGATGGAACACTCAAATTGCGTCCCGATTCAATACATCGTCCTCCAGCAGACTTGTCTCCATGGGTCTATTGCTGCCTCGGACACCTTATGGCCGTTCTGCTGTGAGTCAAAGATTTTCGAATCGGACGAAAAACTGATAGTGAATTGTAACGTTCAGGGCCACCTAATGACGATGGATCACTCAAATTGCTTCCCGATTCAATACATCGTCCTCCAGCCGACATGTCTCCATGGGTCTATTGCTGCCTAGGCACCTAATGGCCGTTCTGCTGTGAGTCAAAGATTTTCGAATCGGACGAAAAACTGATAGTGAATTGTAACATTCAGGGCCACCTAATGACGATGGACCACGCAAATTGCGTCCCGATTCAATACATCGTCCTCCAGCCGAGTTGACTCCATGGGTCTATTGCTGCCTCGGGCACCTTATGGCCGTTCTGCTGTGAGTCTAGATTATCGAATGGGACGAAAAACTGATAGTGAATAGTAACGTTCAGGGCCACCGAATGACGATGGATCACTCAAATTGCGTCCCGATTCAATACATCGTCCCCAGCCGACTTGTCTCCATGGGTCTATTGCTGCCTCGGGCACCTTATGGCCGTTCTGCTGTGAGTCTAGATTATCGAATGGGACGAAAAACTGATAGTGAATTGTAACGTTGAGGGCCACCTAATTACGATGGATCACTCAAATTGCGTCCTGATTCAATACATCGTCCTCCAGCAGACTTGTCTCCATGGGTCGATTGCTGCCTCGGGCACCTTATGGCCGTTCTGCTGTGAGTCAAAGATTTTCGAATCGGACGAAAAACTGATAGTGAATTGTAACTTTCAGGGCAACCTAATGACGATGGATCACTCAAATTGCGTCCCGATTCAATACATCGTCCTCCAGCCGACTTGTCTCCATGGGTCTATTGCTGCCTCGGGCACCTTATGGCCGTTCTGCTGTGCGTCAAAGATTTTTGAATCGGACGAAAAACTGATAGTAAATTGGAACGTTCAGGGCCTCCTAATGACGATGGAACACTCAAATTGCGTCCCGATTCAATACATCGTCCTCCAGCGGACTTGTCTCCATTGGTCTATTGCTGCCTCTGGCACCTAATGGCCGTTCTGCTGTGAGTCAAAGACTTTCGAATCGGACGAAAAACTGAAAGTGAATTGTAACATTCAGGGCCACCTAATGACGATGGACCACGCAAATTGCGTCCCGATTCAATACATCGTCCTCCAGCCGAGTTGACTCCATGGGTCTATTGCTGCCTCGGGCACCTTATGGCCGTTCTGCTGTGAATCTAGATTATCGAATGGGACGAAAAACTTGTAGTGAATTGTAACGTTCAGGGCCACCTAATGACGATGGATCACTCAAATTGCGTCCCGATTCCATACATCGTCCTCCAGCCGACTTGACTCCATGGGTCTATTGCTGCCTGGGGCACCTTATGGCCGTTCTGCTGTGAGTCTAGATTATCGAATGGGACGAAAAACTGATAGTGAATTGTAACTTTCAGGGCCACCTAATGACGATGGATCACTCAAATTGCGTCCCGATTCAATACATCGTCCTCCAGCAGACTTGTCTCCATGGGTCGATTGCTGCCTCGGGCACATTATGGCCGTTCTGCTGTGAGTCAAAGATTTTCGAATCGGACGAAAAACTGATAGTGATTTGTAACATTCAGGGCCACCTAATGACGATGGACCACACAAATTGCGTCCCGATTCAGTACATCGTCCACTAGCCGACTTGACTCCATGGGACTATTGCTGCCTCGGGCACCTTATGCCCGTTCTGCTGTGAGTCTAGGTTATAGAATGGGATGAAAAACTGATAGTGAATTGTAACGTTCAGGGCCACCTAATGACGATGGATCACTCAAATTGCGTCCCGATTCAATACATCGTCCTCCAGCCGACTTGACTCCATGGGTCTATTGCTGCCTCGGGCACCTTATGGCCGTTCTGCTGTGAGACTAGATTATCGAATGGGACGAAAAACTGATTGTGAATTGTAACGTTCAGGGCCACCTAATGACGATGGATCACTCAAATTGCGTCCTCATTCAATACATCGTCCTCCAGCAGACTTGACTTCATGGGTCTATTGCTGCCTCGGGCACCTAATGGCCGTTCTGCTGTGAGTCAAAGAATTTCGAATCGGACGAAAAACTGATAGTGAATTGTAACGTTCAGGGCCACCTAATGACGATGGATCACTCAAATTGCGTCCCGATTCAATACGTTGTCCTCCAGCAGACTGTCTCCATGGGTCTATTGCAGCCTCGGGCACCTTATGGCCGTTCAGCTGTGAGTCAAAGATTTTCGAATCGGACGAAAAACTGATAGTGAATTGTAACATTCAGGGCCACCTAATGACGATGGACCACGCAAATTGCGTCCCGATTCAATACATCGTCCTCCAGCCGAGTTGACTCCATGGGTCTATTGCTGCCTCGGGCACCTTATGGCCGTTCTGCTGTGAGTCTAGGTTATCGAATGGGACGAAAAACTGATAGTGAATAGTAACGTTCAGGGCCACCGAATGACGATGGATCACTCAAATTGCGTCCCGATTCAATACATCGTCCCCAGCCGACTTGTCTCCATGGGTCTATTGCTGCCTCGGGCACCTTATGGCCGTTCTGCTGTGAGTCTAGATTATCGAATGGGACGAAAAACTGATAGTGAATTGTAACGTTGAGGGCCACCTAATTACGATGGATCACTCAAATTACGTCCTGATTCAATACATCGTCCTCCAGCAGACTTGTCTCCATGGGTCGATTGCTGCCTCGGGCACCTTATGGCCGTTCTGCTGTGAGTCAAAGATTTTCGAATCGGACGAAAAACTGATAGTGAATTGTAACTTTCAGGGCAACCTAATGACGATGGATCACTCAAATTGCGTCCCGATTCAATACATCGTCCTCCAGCCGACTTGTCTCCATGGGTCTATTGCTGCCTCGGGCACCTTATGGCCGTTCTGCTGTGAGTCAAAGATTTTTGAATCGGACGAAAAACTGATAGTAAATTGGAACGTTCAGGGCCTCCTAACGACGATGGAACACTCAAATTGCGTCCCGATTCAATACATCGCCCTCCAGCGGACTTGTCTCCATTGGTCTATTGCTGCCTCTGGCACCTAATGGCCGTTCTGCTGTGAGTCAAAGACTTTCGAATCGGACGAAAAACTGAAAGTGAATTGTAACATTCAGGGCCACCTAATGACGATGGACCACGCAAATTGCGTCCCGATTCAATACATCGTCCTCCAGCCGAGTTGACTCCATGGGTCTATTGCTGCCTCGGGCACCTTATGGCCGTTCTGCTGTGAATCTAGATTATCGAATGGGACGAAAAACTTGTAGTGAATTGTAACGTTCAGGGCCACCTAATGACGATGGATCACTCAAATTGCGTCCCGATTCCATACATCGTCCTCCAGCCGACTTGACTCCATGGGTCTATTGCTGCCTGGGTCACCTTATGGCCGTTCTGCTGTGAGTCTAGATTATCGAATGGGACGAAAAACTGATAGTGAATTGTAACTTTCAGGGCCACCTAATGACGATGGATCACTCAAATTGCGTCCCGATTCAATACATCGTCCTCCAGCAGACTTGTCTCCATGGGTCGATTGCTGCCTCGGGCACATTATGGCCGTTCTGCTGTGAGTCAAAGATTTTCGAATCGGACGAAAAACTGATAGGGATTTGTAACGTTCAGGGCCACCTAATGACGATGGATCACTCAAATTGCTTCCCGATTCAATACATCGTCCTCCAGCCGACATGTCTCCATGGGTCTATTGCTGCCTAGGCACCTAATGGCCGTTCTGCTGTGAGTCAAAGATTTTCGAATCGGACGAAAATCTGATAGTGAATTGTAACGTTCAGGGCCACCTAATGACGATGGATCACTCAAATTGCGTCCCGATTCAATACGTTGTCCTCCAGCAGACTGTCTCCATGGGTCTATTGCAGCCTCGGGCACCTTATGGCCGTTCAGCTGTGAGTCAAAGATTTTCGAATCGGACGAAAAACTGATAGTGAATTGTAACATTCAGGGCCACCTAATGACGATGGACCACGCAAATTGCGTCCCGATTCAATACATCGTCCTCCAGCCGAGTTGACTCCATGGGTCTATTGCTGCCTCGGGCACCTTATGGCCGTTCTGCTGTGAGTCTAGATTATCGAATGGGACGAAAAACTGATAGTGAATAGTAACGTTCAGGGCCACCGAATGACGATGGATCACTCAAATTGCGTCCCGATTCAATACATCGTCCCCAGCCGACTTGTCTCCATGGGTCTATTGCTGCCTCGGGCACCTTATGGCCGTTCTGCTGTGAGTCTAGATTATCGAATGGGACGAAAAACTGATAGTGAATTGTAACGTTGAGGGCCACCTAATTACGATGGATCACTCAAATTGCGTCCTGATTCAATACATCGTCCTCCAGCAGACTTGTCTCCATGGGTCGATTGCTGCCTCGGGCACCTTATGGCCGTTCTGCTGTGAGTCAAAGATTTTCGAATCGGACGAAAAACTGATAGTGAATTGTAACTTTCAGGGCAACCTAATGACGATGGATCACTCAAATTGCGTCCCGATTCAATACATCGTCCTCCAGCCGACTTGTCTCCATGGGTCTATTGCTGCCTCGGGCACCTTATGGCCGTTCTGCTGTGAGTCAAAGATTTTTGAATCGGACGAAAAACTGATAGTAAATTGGAACGTTCAGGGCCTCCTAATGACGATGGAACACTCAAATTGCGTCCCGATTCAATACATCGTCCTCCAGCGGACTTGTCTCCATTGGTCTATTGCTGCCTCTGGCACCTAATGGCCGTTCTGCTGTGAGTCAAAGACTTTCGAATCGGACGAAAAACTGAAAGTGAATTGTAACATTCAGGGCCACCTAATGACGATGGACCACGCAAATTGCGTCCCGATTCAATACATCGTCCTCCAGCCGAGTTGACTCCATGGGTCTATTGCTGCCTCGGGCACCTTATGGCCGTTCTGCTGTGAATCTAGATTATCGAATGGGACGAAAAACTTGTAGTGAATTGTAACGTTCAGGGCCACCTAATGACGATGGATCACTCAAATTGCGTCCCGATTCCATACATCGTCCTCCAGCCGACTTGACTCCATGGGTCTATTGCTGCCTGGGGCACCTTATGGCCGTTCTGCTGTGAGTCTAGATTATCGAATGGGACGAAAAACTGATAGTGAATTGTAACTTTCAGGGCCACCTAATGACGATGGATCACTCAAATTGCGTCCCGATTCAATACATCGTCCTCCAGCAGACTTGTCTCCATGGGTCGATTGCTGCCTCGGGCACATTATGGCCGTTCTGCTGTGAGTCAAAGATTTTCGAATCGGACGAAAAACTGATAGTGATTTGTAACATTCAGGGCCACCTAATGACGATGGACCACACAAATTGCGTCCCGATTCAGTACATCGTCCACTAGCCGACTTGACTCCATGGGACTATTGCTGCCTCGGGCACCTTATGCCCGTTCTGCTGTGAGTCTAGGTTATAGAATGGGATGAAAAACTGATAGTGAATTGTAACGTTCAGGGCCACCTAATGACGATGGATCACTCAAATTGCGTCCCGATTCAATACATCGTCCTCCAGCCGACTTGACTCCATGGGTCTATTGCTGCCTCGGGCACCTTATGGCCGTTCTGCTGTGAGACTAGATTATCGAATGGGACGAAAAACTGATTGTGAATTGTAACGTTCAGGGCCACCTAATGACGATGGATCACTCAAATTGCGTCCTCATTCAATACATCGTCCTCCAGCAGACTTGACTTCTCGGGCACCTAATGGCCGTTCTGCTGTGAGTCAAAGAATTTCGAATCGGACGAAAAACTGATAGTGAATTGTAACGTTCAGGGCCACCTAATGACGATGGATCACTCAAATTGCGTCCCGATTCAATACGTTGTCCTCCAGCAGACTGTCTCCATGGGTCTATTGCAGCCTCGGGCACCTTATGGCCGTTCAGCTGTGAGTCAAAGATTTTCGAATCGGACGAAAAACTGATAGTGAATTGTAACATTCAGGGCCACCTAATGACGATGGACCACGCAAATTGCGTCCCGATTCAATACATCGTCCTCCAGCCGAGTTGACTCCATGGGTCTATTGCTGCCTCGGGCACCTTATGGCCGTTCTGCTGTGAGTCTAGGTTATCGAATGGGACGAAAAACTGATAGTGAATAGTAACGTTCAGGGCCACCGAATGACGATGGATCACTCAAATTGCGTCCCGATTCAATACATCGTCCCCAGCCGACTTGTCTCCATGGGTCTATTGCTGCCTCGGGCACCTTATGGCCGTTCTGCTGTGAGTCTAGATTATCGAATGGGACGAAAAACTGATAGTGAATTGTAACGTTGAGGGCCACCTAATTACGATGGATCACTCAAATTACGTCCTGATTCAATACATCGTCCTCCAGCAGACTTGTCTCCATGGGTCGATTGCTGCCTCGGGCACCTTATGGCCGTTCTGCTGTGAGTCAAAGACTTTCGAATCGGACGAAAAACTGAAAGTGAATTGTAACATTCAGGGCCACCTAATGACGATGGACCACGCAAATTGCGTCCCGATTCAATACATCGTCCTCCAGCCGAGTTGACTCCATGGGTCTATTGCTGCCTCGGGCACCTTATGGCCGTTCTGCTGTGAATCTAGATTATCGAATGGGACGAAAAACTTGTAGTGAATTGTAACGTTCAGGGCCACCTAATGACGATGGATCACTCAAATTGCGTCCCGATTCCATACATCGTCCTCCAGCCGACTTGACTCCATGGGTCTATTGCTGCCTGGGTCACCTTATGGCCGTTCTGCTGTGAGTCTAGATTATCGAATGGGACGAAAAACTGATAGTGAATTGTAACTTTCAGGGCCACCTAATGACGATGGATCACTCAAATTGCGTCCCGATTCAATACATCGTCCTCCAGCAGACTTGTCTCCATGGGTCGATTGCTGCCTCGGGCACATTATGGCCGTTCTGCTGTGAGTCAAAGATTTTCGAATCGGACGAAAAACTGATAGTGATTTGTAACGTTCAGGGCCACCTAATGACGATGGATCACTCAAATTGCTTCCCGATTCAATACATCGTCCTCCAGCCGACATGTCTCCATGGGTCTATTGCTGCCTAGGCACCTAATGGCCGTTCTGCTGTGAGTCAAAGATTTTCGAATCGGACGAAAATCTGATAGTGAATTGTAACGTTCAGGGCCACCTAATGACGATGGATCACTCAAATTGCGTCCCGATTCAATACGTTGTCCTCCAGCAGACTGTCTCCATGGGTCTATTGCAGCCTCGGGCACCTTATGGCCGTTCAGCTGTGAGTCAAAGATTTTCGAATCGGACGAAAAACTGATAGTGAATTGTAACATTCAGGGCCACCTAATGACGATGGACCACGCAAATTGCGTCCCGATTCAATACATCGTCCTCCAGCCGAGTTGACTCCATGGGTCTATTGCTGCCTCGGGCACCTTATGGCCGTTCTGCTGTGAGTCTAGATTATCGAATGGGACGAAAAACTGATAGTGAATAGTAACGTTCAGGGCCACCGAATGACGATGGATCACTCAAATTGCGTCCCGATTCAATACATCGTCCCCAGCCGACTTGTCTCCATGGGTCTATTGCTGCCTCGGGCACCTTATGGCCGTTCTGCTGTGAGTCTAGATTATCGAATGGGACGAAAAACTGATAGTGAATTGTAACGTTGAGGGCCACCTAATTACGATGGATCACTCAAATTGCGTCCTGATTCAATACATCGTCCTCCAGCAGACTTGTCTCCATGGGTCGATTGCTGCCTCGGGCACCTTATGGCCGTTCTGCTGTGAGTCAAAGATTTTCGAATCGGACGAAAAACTGATAGTGAATTGTAACTTTCAGGGCAACCTAATGACGATGGATCACTCAAATTGCGTCCCGATTCAATACATCGTCCTCCAGCCGACTTGTCTCCATGGGTCTATTGCTGCCTCGGGCACCTTATGGCCGTTCTGCTGTGAGTCAAAGATTTTTGAATCGGACGAAAAACTGATAGTAAATTGGAACGTTCAGGGCCTCCTAATGACGATGGAACACTCAAATTGCGTCCCGATTCAATACATCGTCCTCCAGCGGACTTGTCTCCATTGGTCTATTGCTGCCTCTGGCACCTAATGGCCGTTCTGCTGTGAGTCAAAGACTTTCGAATCGGACGAAAAACTGAAAGTGAATTGTAACATTCAGGGCCACCTAATGACGATGGACCACGCAAATTGCGTCCCGATTCAATACATCGTCCTCCAGCCGAGTTGACTCCATGGGTCTATTGCTGCCTCGGGCACCTTATGGCCGTTCTGCTGTGAATCTAGATTATCGAATGGGACGAAAAACTTGTAGTGAATTGTAACGTTCAGGGCCACCTAATGACGATGGATCACTCAAATTGCGTCCCGATTCCATACATCGTCCTCCAGCCGACTTGACTCCATGGGTCTATTGCTGCCTGGGGCACCTTATGGCCGTTCTGCTGTGAGTCTAGATTATCGAATGGGACGAAAAACTGATAGTGAATTGTAACTTTCAGGGCCACCTAATGACGATGGATCACTCAAATTGCGTCCCGATTCAATACATCGTCCTCCAGCAGACTTGTCTCCATGGGTCGATTGCTGCCTCGGGCACATTATGGCCGTTCTGCTGTGAGTCAAAGATTTTCGAATCGGACGAAAAACTGATAGTGATTTGTAACATTCAGGGCCACCTAATGACGATGGACCACACAAATTGCGTCCCGATTCAGTACATCGTCCACTAGCCGACTTGACTCCATGGGACTATTGCTGCCTCGGGCACCTTATGCCCGTTCTGCTGTGAGTCTAGGTTATAGAATGGGATGAAAAACTGATAGTGAATTGTAACGTTCAGGGCCACCTAATGACGATGGATCACTCAAATTGCGTCCCGATTCAATACATCGTCCTCCAGCCGACTTGACTCCATGGGTCTATTGCTGCCTCGGGCACCTTATGGCCGTTCTGCTGTGAGACTAGATTATCGAATGGGACGAAAAACTGATTGTGAATTGTAACGTTCAGGGCCACCTAATGACGATGGATCACTCAAATTGCGTCCTCATTCAATACATCGTCCTCCAGCAGACTTGACTTCTCGGGCACCTAATGGCCGTTCTGCTGTGAGTCAAAGAATTTCGAATCGGACGAAAAACTGATAGTGAATTGTAACGTTCAGGGCCACCTAATGACGATGGATCACTCAAATTGCGTCCCGATTCAATACGTTGTCCTCCAGCAGACTGTCTCCATGGGTCTATTGCAGCCTCGGGCACCTTATGGCCGTTCAGCTGTGAGTCAAAGATTTTCGAATCGGACGAAAAACTGATAGTGAATTGTAACATTCAGGGCCACCTAATGACGATGGACCACGCAAATTGCGTCCCGATTCAATACATCGTCCTCCAGCCGAGTTGACTCCATGGGTCTATTGCTGCCTCGGGCACCTTATGGCCGTTCTGCTGTGAGTCTAGGTTATCGAATGGGACGAAAAACTGATAGTGAATAGTAACGTTCAGGGCCACCGAATGACGATGGATCACTCAAATTGCGTCCCGATTCAATACATCGTCCCCAGCCGACTTGTCTCCATGGGTCTATTGCTGCCTCGGGCACCTTATGGCCGTTCTGCTGTGAGTCTAGATTATCGAATGGGACGAAAAACTGATAGTGAATTGTAACGTTGAGGGCCACCTAATTACGATGGATCACTCAAATTACGTCCTGATTCAATACATCGTCCTCCAGCAGACTTGTCTCCATGGGTCGATTGCTGCCTCGGGCACCTTATGGCCGTTCTGCTGTGAGTCAAAGATTTTCGAATCGGACGAAAAACTGATAGTGAATTGTAACTTTCAGGGCAACCTAATGACGATGGATCACTCAAATTGCGTCCCGATTCAATACATCGTCCTCCAGCCGACTTGTCTCCATGGGTCTATTGCTGCCTCGGGCACCTTATGGCCGTTCTGCTGTGAGTCAAAGATTTTTGAATCGGACGAAAAACTGATAGTAAATTGGAACGTTCAGGGCCTCCTAACGACGAAGGAACACTCAAATTGCGTCCCGATTCAATACATCGCCCTCCAGCGGACTTGTCTCCATTGGTCTATTGCTGCCTCTGGCACCTAATGGCCGTTCTGCTGTGAGTCAAAGACTTTCGAATCGGACGAAAAACTGAAAGTGAATTGTAACATTCAGGGCCACCTAATGACGATGGACCACGCAAATTGCGTCCCGATTCAATACATCGTCCTCCAGCCGAGTTGACTCCATGGGTCTATTGCTGCCTCGGGCACCTTATGGCCGTTCTGCTGTGAATCTAGATTATCGAATGGGACGAAAAACTTGTAGTGAATTGTAACGTTCAGGGCCACCTAATGACGATGGATCACTCAAATTGCGTCCCGATTCCATACATCGTCCTCCAGCCGACTTGACTCCATGGGTCTATTGCTGCCTGGGTCACCTTATGGCCGTTCTGCTGTGAGTCTAGATTATCGAATGGGACGAAAAACTGATAGTGAATTGTAACTTTCAGGGCCACCTAATGACGATGGATCACTCAAATTGCGTCCCGATTCAATACATCGTCCTCCAGCAGACTTGTCTCCATGGGTCGATTGCTGCCTCGGGCACATTATGGCCGTTCTGCTGTGAGTCAAAGATTTTCGAATCGGACGAAAAACTGATAGTGATTTGTAACATTCAGGGCCACCTAATGACGATGGACCACACAAATTGCGTCCCGATTCAGTACATCGTCCACTAGCCGACTTGACTCCATGGGACTATTGCTGCCTCGGGCACCCTATGGCCGTTCTGCTGTGAGTCTAGGTTATAGAATGGGATGAAAAACTGATAGTGAATTGTAACGTTCAGGGCCACCTAATGACGATGGATCACTCAAATTGCGTCCCGATTCAATACATCGTCCTCCAGCCGACTTGACTCCATGGGTCTATTGCTGCCTCGGGCACCTTATGGCCGTTCTGCTGTGAGACTAGATTATCGAATGGGACGAAAAACTGATTGTGAATTGTAACGTTCAGGGCCACCTAATGACGATGGATCACTCAAATTGCGTCCTCATTCAATACATCGTCCTCCAGCAGACTTGACTTCATGGGTCTATTGCTGCCTCGGGCACCTAATGGCCGTTCTGCTGTGAGTCAAAGATTTTCGAATCGGACGAAAAACTGATAGTGAATTGTAACGTTCAGGGCCACCTAATGACGATGGATCACTCAAATTGCGTCCCGATTCAATACGTTGTCCTCCAGCAGACTGTCTCCATGGGTCTATGGCAGCCTCGGGCACCTTATGGCCGTTCAGCTGTGAGTCAAAGATTTTCGAATCGGACGAAAAACTGATAGTGAATTGTAACATTCAGGGCCACCTAATGACGATGGACCACGCAAATTGCGTCCCGATTCAATACATCGTCCTCCAGCCGAGTTGACTTCATGGGTCTATTGCTGCCTCGGGCACCTTATGGCCGTTCTGCTGTGAGTCTAGGTTATCGAATGGGACGAAAAACTGATAGTGAATAGTAACGTTCAGGGCCACCGAATGACGATGGATCACTCAAATTGCGTCCCGATTCAATACATCGTCCCCAGCCGACTTGTCTCCATGGGTCTATTGCTGCCTCGGGCACCTTATGGCCGTTCTGCTGTGAGTCTAGATTATCGAATGGGACGAAAAACTGATAGTGAATTGTAACGTTGAGGGCCACCTAATTACGATGGATCACTCAAATTGCGTCCTGATTCAATACATCGTCCTCCAGCAGACTTGTCTCCATGGGTCGATTGCTGCCTCGGGCACATTATGGCCGTTCTGCTGTGAGTCAAAGATTTTCGAATCGGACGAAAAACTGATAGTGATTTGTAACATTCAGGGCCACCTAATGACGATGGACCACACAAATTGCGTCCCGATTCAGTACATCGTCCACTAGCCGACTTGACTCCATGGGACTATTGCTGTCTCGTGCACCATATGGCCGTTCTGCTGTGAGTCTACATTATAGAATGGGATGAAAAACTGATAGTGAATTGTAACGTTCAGGGCCACCTAATGACGATGGATCACTCAAATTGCGTTCCGATTCAATATATCGTCCTCCAGCAGACTTATCTCCATGGGTCTATTGCTGCCTCGGGCACCTTATGGCCGTTCTGCTGTGAGTCAAAGATTTTCGAATCGGACGAAAAACTGATAGTGAATTGTAACTTTCAGGGCAACCTAATGACGATGGATCACTCAAATTGCGTCCCGATTCAATACATCGTCCTCCAGCCGACTTGTCTCCATGGGTCTATTGCTGCCTCGGGCACCTTATGGCCGTTCTGCTGTGAGTCAAAGATTTTTGAATCGGACGAAAAACTGATAGTAAATTGGAACGTTCAGGGCCTCCTAATGACGATGGAACACTCAAATTGCGTCCCGATTCAATACATCGTCCTCCAGCGGACTTGTCTCCATTGGTCTATTGCTGCCTCTGGCACCTAATGGCCGTTCTGCTGTGAGTCAAAGACTTTCGAATCGGACGAAAAACTGAAAGTGAATTGTAACATTCAGGGCCACCTAATGACGATGGACCACGCAAATTGCGTCCCGATTCAATACATCGTCCTCCAGCCGAGTTGACTCCATGGGTCGATTGCTGCCTAGGGCACATTATGGCCGTTCTGCTGTGAGTCAAAGATTTTCGAATCGGACGAAAAACTGATAGTGATTTGTAACATTCAGGGCCACCTAATGACGATGGACCACACAAATTGCGTCCCGATTCAGTACATCGTCCACTAGCCGATTTTACTCCATGGGACTATTGCTGCCTCGGGCACCTTATGGCCGTTCTGCTGTGAGTCTAGATTATAGAATGGGATGAAAAACTGATAGTGAATTGTAACGTTCAGGGCCACCTAATGACGATGGATCACTCAAATTGCGTCCCGATTCAATACATCGTCCTCCAGCCGACTTGACTCCATGGGTCTATTGCTGCCTCGGGCACCTTATGGCCGTTCTGCTGTGAGACTAGATTATCGAATGGGACGAAAAACTGATTGTGAATTGTAACGTTCAGGGCCACCTAATGACGATGGATCACTCAAATTGCGTCCTCATTCAATACATCGTCCTCCAGCAGACTTGACTTCATGGGTCTATTGCTGCCTCGGGCACCTAATGGCCGTTCTGCTGTGAGTCAAAGATTTTCGAATCGGACGAAAAACTGATAGTGAATTGTAACGTTCAGGGCCACCTAATGACGATGGATCACTCAAATTGCGTCCCGATTCAATACATCGTCCTCCAGCAGACTTGTCTCCATGGGTCTATTGCTGCCTCGGGCACCTTATGGCAGGCCTACTGTGACTCAAAGATTTTCGAATCGGACGAAAAACTGATAGTGAATTGTAACGTTCAGGGCCTCCTAATGACGATGGAAAACTCAAATTGCGTCCCGATTCAATACATCGTCCTCCAGCAGACATGTCTCGATGCGTCTATTGCTGCCTCGGGCACCTTATGGCCGTTCTGCTGTGAGTCAAAGATTTTCGAATCGGACGAAAAACTGATAGTGAATTGTAACGTTCAGGGCCACCTAATGACGATGGATCACTCAAATTGCGTCCCGATTCAATACATCGTCCTCCAGCCGACTTGTCTCCATGGGTCTATTGCTGCCTCGGGCACCTTATGGCCGTTCTGCTGTGAGTCAAAGATTTTTGAATCGGACGAAAAACTGATAGTAAATTGGAACGTTCAGGGCCTCCTAATGACGATGGAACACTCAAATTGCGTCCCGATTCAATACATCGTCCTCCAGCGGACTTGTCTCCATTGGTCTATTGCTGCCTCTGGCACCTAATGGCCGTTCTGCTGTGAGTCAAAGACTTTCGAATCGGACGAAAAACTGAAAGTGAATTGTAACATTCAGGGCCACCTAATGACGATGGACCACGCAAATTGCGTCCCGATTCAATACATCGTGCTCCAGCCGAGTTGACTCCATGGGTCTATTGCTGCCTCGGGCACCTTATGGCCGTTCTGCTGTGAATCTAGATTATCGAATGGGACGAAAAACTTGTAGTGAATTGTAACGTTCAGGGCCACCTAAAGACGATGGATCACTCAAATTGCGTCCCGATTCCATACATCGTCCTCCAGCCGACTTGACTCCATGGGTCTATTGCTGCCTGGGGCACCTTATGGCCGTTCTGCTGTGAGTCTAGATTATCGAATGGGACGAAAAACTGATAGTGAATTGTAACTTTCAGGGCCACCTAATGACGATGGATCACTCAAATTGCGTCCCGATTCAATACATCGTCCTCCAGCAGACTTGTCTCCATGGGTCGATTGCTGCCTCGGGCACATTATGGCCGTTCTGCTGTGAGTCAAAGATTTTCGAATCGGACGAAAAACTGATAGTGATTTGTAACATTCAGGGCCACCTAATGACGATGGACCACACAAATTGCGTCCCGATTCAGTACATCGTCCACTAGCCGACTTGACTCCATGGGACTATTGCTGCCTCGGGCACCTTATGGCCGTTCTGCTGTGAGTCTAGATTATAGAATGGGATGAAAAACTGATAGTGAATTGTAACGTTCAGGGCCACCTAATGACGATGGATCACTCAAATTGCGTCCCGATTCAATACATCGTCCTCCAGCCGACTTGACTCCATGGGTCTATTGCTGCCTCGGGCACCTTATGGCCGTTCTGCTGTGAGACTAGATTATCGAATGGGACGAAAAACTGATTGTGAATTCTAACGTTCAGGGCCACCTAATGACGATGGATCACTCAAATTGCGTCCTCATTCAATACATCGTCCTCCAGCAGACTTGTCTCCATGGGTCTATTGCTGCCTCGGGCACCTTATGGCAGGCCTACTGTGACTCAAAGATTTTCGAATCGGACGAAAAACTGATAGTGAATTGTAACGTTCAGGGCCTCCTAATGACGATGGAAAACTCAAATTGCGTCCCGATTCAATACATCGTCCTCCAGCAGACATGTCTCGATGCGTCTATTGCTGCCTCGGTCACCTTATGGCCGTTCTGCTGTGAGTCAAAGATTTTCGAATCGGACGAAAAACTGATAGTGAATTGTAACGTTCAGGGCCACCTAATGACGATGGATCACTCAAATTGCGTCCCGATTCAATACATCGTCCTCCAGCCGACTTGACTCCATGGGTCTATTGCTGCCTCGGGCACCTTATGGCCGTTCTGCTGTGAGTCCAGATTATCGAATGGGACAAAAAACTGATAGTGAATTGTAACGTTCAGGGCCTCCTAAAGACGATGGATGACTCAAATTGCGTCCCGATTCAATACACCGTCCTCCAGCCGACTTGACTCCATGGGTCTATTGCTGCCTCGGGCACCTGATGGCCGTTCTGCTGTGAGTCTAGATTATCGAATGGGACGAAAAACTGATAGTGAATTGTAACGTTCAGGGCCTCCTAATGACGATGGATCACTCAAATTGCGTCCCGATTCAATACATCGTCCTCCAGCAGACTTGTCTCCATGGGTCGATTGCTGCCCGGGCACCTAATGGCCGTTCTGCTGTGAGTCAAAGATTTTCGAATCGGACGACAAACTGATAGTGAATTGTAACATTCAGGGCCACCTAATGACGATGGACCACGCAAATTGCGTCCCGATTCAATACATCGTCCTCCAGCAGACTTGACTTCATGGATCTATTGCTGCCTCGGGCACCTTATGGCCGTTCTGTTGTGAGTCAAAGATTTTCGAATCGGACGAAAAACTGATAGTGAATTGTAACTTTCAGGGCCACCTAATGACGATGGACCACACAAATTGCGTCCCGATTCAGTACATCGTCCACTAGCCGACTTGACTCCATGGGACTATTGCTGTCTCGGGCACCTTATGGCCGTTCTGCTGTGAGTCTAGATTATAGAATGGGACGAAAAACTGATAGTGAATTGTAACGTTCAGGGCCACCTAATGACGATGGATCACTCAAATTGCTTCCCGATTCAATACATCGTCCTCCAGCAGACTTGTCTCCATGGGTCTATTGCTGCCTCGGGCACCTTATGGCCGTTCTGCTGTGAGTCAAAGATTTTCGAATCGGACGAAAAACTGATAGTGAATTGTAACATTCAGGGCCACCTAATGACGATGGACCACACAAATTGCGTCCCGATTCAGTACATCGTCCTCCAGCCGACTTGTCTCCATGGGTCTATTGCTGCCTCGGGCACCTTATGGCCGTTCTGCTGTGAGTCAAAGATTTTCGAATCGCACGAAAAACTGATAGTAAATTGGAACGTTCAGGGCTTCCTAATGACGATGGAACACTAAAATTGCGTCCCGATTCAATACATCGTCCTCCAGCGGACTTGTCTCCATTGGTCTATTGCTGCCTTGGCACCTAATGGCCGTTCTGCTGTGAGTCAAAGACTTTCGAATCGGACGAAAAACTGAAAGTGAATTGTAACATTCAGGGCCACCTAATGACGATGGACCACGCAAATTGCGTCCCGATTCAATACATCGTCCTCCAGCCGAGTTGACTCCATGGGTCTATTGCTGCCTCGGGCACCTTATGGCCGTTCTGCTGTGAATCTAGATTATCGAATGGGACGAAAAACTTGTAGTGAATTGTAACGTTCAGGGCCACCTAATGACGATGGATCACTCAAATTGCGTCCCGATTCAATACATCGTCCTCCAGCCGACTTGACTCCATGGGTCTATTGCTGCCTGGGGCACCTTATGGCCGTTCTGCTGTGAGTCTAGATTATCGAATGGGACGAAAAACTGATAGTGAATTGTAACTTTCAGGGCCACCTAATGACGATGGATCACTCAAATTGCGTCCCGATTCAATACATCGTCCTCCAGCAGACTTGTCTCCATGGGTCGATTGCTGCCTCGGGCACATTATGGCCGTTCTGCTGTGAGTCAAAAATTTTCGAATCGGACGAAAAACTGATAGTGATTTGTAACATTCAGGGCCACCTAATGACGATGGACCACACAAATTGCGTCCCGATTCAGTACATCGTCCACTAGCCGACTTGACTCCATGGGACTATTGCTGTCTCGGGCACCTTATGGCCGTTCTGCTGTGAGTCTAGATTATAGAATGGGATGAAAAACTGATAGTGAATTGTAACGTTCAGGGCCACCTAATGACGATGGATCACTCAAATTCCGTCCCGATTCAATACATCGTCCTCCAGCAGACTTAACTCCATGGGTCTATTGCTGCCTCGGGCACCTTATGGCAGGCCTGCTGTGACTCAAAGATTTTCGAATCGGACGAAAAACTGATAGTGAATTGTAACGTTCAGGGCCTCCTAATGACGATGGAACACTCATATTGCGTCCCGATTCAATACATCGTCCTCCAGCAGACTTGTCTCCATGCGCCTATTGCTGCCTCGGGCACCTTGTGGCCGTTCTGCTGTGAGTCAAAGATTTTCGAATCGGACGAAAAACTCATAGTGAATTGTAACTTTCAGGGCCTCCTAATGACGATGGAACACTCAAATTGCGTCCCGATTCAATACATCGTCCTCCAGCAGACTTGTCTCCATGGGTCGATTGCTGCCTCGGGCACATTATGGCCGTTCTGCTGTGAGTCAAATATTTTCGAATCGGACGAAAAACTGATAGTGATTTGTAACATTCAGGGCCACCTAATGACGATGGACCACACAAATTGCGTCCCGATTCAGTACATCGTCCACTAGCCGACTTGACTCCATGGGACTATTGCTGTCTCGGGCACCTTATGGCCGTTCTGCTGTGAGTCTAGATTATAGAATGGGATGAAAAACTGATAGTGAATTGTAACTTTCAGGGCCACCTAATGACGATGGATCACTCAAATTCCGTCCCGATTCAATACATCGTCCTCCAGCAGACTTAACTCCATGGGTCTATTGCTGCCTCGGGCACCTTATGGCAGGCCTGCTGTGACTCAAAGATTTTCGAATCGGACGAAAAACTGATAGTGAATTGTAACGTTCAGGGCCTCCTAATGACGATGGAACACTCAAATTGCGTCCCGATTCAATACATCGTCCTCCAGCAGACTTGTCTCCATGCGCCTATTGCTGCCTCGGGCACCTTATGGCCGTTCTGCTGTGAGTCAAAGATTTTCGAATCGGACGAAAAACTGATAGTGAATTGTAACTTTCAGGGCCTCCTAATGACGATGGAACACTCAAATTGCGTCCCGATTCAATACATCGTCCTCCAGCAGACTTGTCTCCATGGGTTTATTGCTGCCTCGGGCACCTTATGGCCGTTCTGCTGTGAGTCAAAGATTTTCGAATCGGACGAAAAACTGATAGTGAATTGTAACGTTCAGGGCCACCTAATGACGATGGATCACTCAAATTGCTTCCCGATTCAATACATTGTCCTCCAGCCGACATGTCTCCATGGGTCTATTGCTGCCTTGGCACCTAGTGGCCGTTCTGCTGTGAGTCAAAGATTTACGAATCGGACGAAAAACTGATAGTGAATTGTAACGTTCAGGGCCACCTAATGACGATGGATCACTCAAATTGCGTCCCGATTCAATACGTTGTCCTCCAGCAGACTGTCTCCATGGGTCTATTGCAGCCTCGGGCACCTTATGGCCGTTCAGCTGTGACTCAAAGATTTTCGAATCGGACGAAAAACTGATAGTGAATTGTAACATTCAGGGCCACCTAATGACGATGGACCACACAAATTGCGTCCCGATTCAGTACATCGTCCTCCAGCCGACCTGACTCCATGGGTCTATTGCTGCCTCAGGCACCTTATGGCCGTTCTGCTGTGAGTCTAGATTATCGATTGGGACGAAAAACTGATAGTGAATTGTAACGTTGAGGGCCACCTAATTACGATGGATCACTCAAATTCCGTCCTGATTCAATACATCGTCCTCCAGCAGACTTGTCTCCATGGGTCGATTGCTACCTCGGGCACCTTATGGCAGGGCTGCTGTGAGTCAAAGATTTTCGAATCGGACGAAAAGCTGATAGTGAATTGTAACGTTCAGGGCCTCCTAATGACGATGGAACACTCAAATTGCGTCCCGATTCAATACATCGTCCTCCAGCAGACTTGTCTCCATGGGTCTATTGCTGCCTCGGGCACCTTATGGCCGTTCTGCTGTGAGTCAAAGATTTTCGAATCGGACGAAAAACTGATAGTGATTTGTAACATTCAGGGCCACCTAATGACGATGGACCACACAAATTGCGTCCCGATTCAGTACATCGTCCACTAGCCGACTTGACTCCATGGGACTATTGCTGTCTCGGGCACCATATGGCCGTTCTGCTGTGAGTCTAGATTATTGAATGGGATGAAAAACTGATAGTGAATTGTAACGTTCAGGGCCACCTAATGACGATGGATCACTAAAATTGCGTCCCGATTCAATATATCGTCCTCCAGCAGACTTATCTCCATGGGTCTATTGCTGCCTCGGGCACCTTATGGCCGTTCTGCTGTGAGTCAAAGATTTTCGAATCGGACGAAAAACTGATAGTGAATTGTAACTTTCAGGGCAACCTAATGACGATGGATCACTCAAATTGCGTCCCGATTCAATACATCGTCCTCCAGCCGACTTGTCTCCATGGGTCTATTGCTGCCTCGGGCACCTTATGGCCGTTCTGCTGTGAGTCAAAGATTTTTGAATCGGACGAAAAACTGATAGTAAATTGGAACGTTCAGGGCCTCCTAATGACGATGGAACACTCAAATTGCGTCCCGATTCAATACATCGTCCTCCAGCGGACTTGTCTCCATTGGTCTATTGCTGCCTCTGGCACCTAATGGCCGTTCTGCTGTGAGTCAAAGACTTTCGAATCGGACGAAAAACTGAAAGTGAATTGTAACATTCAGAGCCACCTAATGACGATGGACCACGCAAATTGCGTCCCGATTCAATACATCGTCCTCCAGCCGAGTTGACTCCATGGGTCTATTGCTGCCTCGGGCAACTTATGGCCGTTCTGCTGTGAATCTAGATTATCGAATGGGACGAAAAACTTGTAGTGAATTGTAACGTTCAGGGCCACCTAATGACGATGGATCACTCAAATTGCGTCCCGATTCAATACATCGTCCTCCAGCCGACTTGACTCCATGGGTCTATTGCTGCCTGGGGCACCTTACGGCCGTTCTGCTGTGAGTCTAGATTATCGAATGGGACGAAAAACTGATAGTGAATTGTAACTTTCAGGGCCACCTAATGACGATGGATCACTCAAATTGCGTCCCGATTCAATACATCGTCCTCCAGCAGACTTGTCTCCATGCGCCTATTGCTGCCTCGGGCACCTTATGGCCGTTCTGCTGTGAGTCAAAGATTTTCGAATCGGACGAAAAACTGATAGTGAATTGTAACGTTCAGGGCCACCTAATGACGATGGATCACTCAAATTGCTTCCCGATTCAATACATTGTCCTCCAGCCGACATGTCTCCATGGGTCTATTGCTGCCTTGGCACCTAGTGGCCGTTCTGCTGTGAGTCAAAGATTTTCGAATCGGACGAAAAACTGATAGTGAATTGTAACGTTCAGGGCCACCTAATGACGATGGATCACTCAAATTGCGTCCCGATTCAATACGTTGTCCTCCAGCAGACTGTCTCCATGGGTCTATTGCAGCCTCGGGCACCTTATGGCCGTTCATCTGTGACTCAAAGATTTTCGAATCGGACGAAAAACTGATAGTGAATTATAACATTCAGGGCCACCTAATGACGATGGACCACGCAAATTGCGTCCCGATTCAATGCATCGTCCTCCAGCCGAGTTGACTCCATGGGTCTATTGCTGCCTCGGGCACCTTATGGCCGTTCTGCTGTGTATCTAGATTATCGAATGGGACGAAAAACTGATAGTGAATTGTAACGTTCAGGGCCACCTAATGACGATGGATCACTCAAATTGCGTCCCGATTCAATACATCGTCCTCCAGCAGACTTGTCTCCATGGGTCTATTGCTGCCTCGGGCACCTTATGGCCGTTCTGCTGTGAGTCAAAGATTTTCGAATCGGACGTAAAACTGATAGTGAATTGTAACATTCAGGGCCACCTAATGACGATGGACCACACAAATTGCGTCCCGATTCAGTACATCGTCCTCCAGCCGACCTGACTCCATGGGTCTATTGCTGCCTCAGGCACCTTATGGCCGTTCTGCTGTGAGTCTAGATTATCGATTGGGACGAAAAACTGATAGTGAATTGTAACGTTGAGGGCCACCTAATTACGATGGATCACTCAAATTCCGTCCTGATTCAATACATCGTCCTCCAGCAGACTTGTCTCCATGGGTCGATTGCTGCCTCGGGCACCTTATGGCAGGCCTGCTGTGACTCAAAGATTTTCGAATCGGACGAAAAGCTGATAGTGAATTGTAACGTTCAGGGCCTCCTAATGACGATGGAACACTAAAATTGCGTCCCGATTCAATACATCGTCCTCCAGCGGACTTGTCTCCATTGGTCTATTGCTGCCTCGGGCACCTAATGGCCGTTCTGCTGTGAGTCTAGATTATCGAATGGGACGAAAAACTGATAGTGAATTGTAACTTTCAGGGCCACCTAATGACGATGGATCACTCATATTGCGTCCCGATTCAATACATCGTCCTCCAGCAGACTTGACTCCATGGGTCGATTGCTGCCTCGGGCACCTAATGGCCGTTCAGCTGTGAGTCAAAGATTTTCGAATCGGACGAAAAACCTGATAGTGAATTGTAACATTCAGGGCCACCTAATGACGATGGACCACGCAAATTGCGTCCCGATTCAATACATCGTCCTCCAGCCGAGTTGACTCCATGGGTCTATTGCTGCCTCGGGCACCTTATGGCCGTTCTGCTGTGAGTCTAGATTATCGAATGGGACGAAAAACTGATAGTGAATAGTAACGTTCAGGGCCACCGAATGACGATGGATCACTCAAATTGCGTCCCGATTCAATACATCGTCCCCAGCCGACTTGTCTCCATGTGTCTATTGCTGCCTCGGGCACCTTATGGCCGTTCTGCTGTGAGTCTAGATTATCGAATGGGACGAAAAACTGATAGTGAATTGTAACGTTGAGGGCCACCTAATTACGATGGATCACTCAAATTGCGTCCTGATTCAATACATCGTCCTCCAGCAGACTTGTCTCCATGGGTCGATTGCTGCCTCGGGCAAATTATGGCCGTTCTGCTGTGAGTCAAAGATTTTCGAATCGGACGAAAAACTGATAGTGATTTGTAACATTCAGGGCCACCTAATGACGATGGACCACACAAATTGCGTCCCGATTCAGTACATCGTCCACTAGCCGACTTGACTCCATGGGACTATTGAAACGTCCCCTTTGAACAATTTTACATGTGAAACGTCCACTTAGAACAATTATACAAGCCTGTGCTTAACCTGACACACAATATTATTTAGCGCAACGCAATCTGACTTTCAATAACCCCTACAAAACAATGGCCCTGACTAACTTTAACCTATACCTTTTACAAATCACTTACCTCACAAAATTCTTCGCTACTCAAGCTACTGCAAAACAGCGAGCGCCACTACTGCCAGCTAAATAAAAGATTCAAACTACTGAAGGTACTAACTACTGATAGGGATAGTTAGCAAATGAAAGATATTAATAGAGAACAAACAATGTATTTACCTTAATATTCATAATTGACATTCAGTCTTACAGATTATCAAAACTCCGCCATCTCTCTCCCCACGTCCACCACTGCTGGCGGCTCACCTCCAACTGCCCAACGCTACGCGCTGTTCACATCCAGCTGTAGCAGTTCATGACAACAATGGCAGACAACAATGCAAACTAGCCACATACTGCACACAGCACAGCCAGTGATTTTCATATAGAGCGCTACGTGGCATTACCCATATAAAAATCTAAACAGCCTACTTACATAGCCCCCATGCTCCCCACAAAAAATTTTACAAAATATTTTTGGGCAGTGGCCAATAAAGATTTGATAAAATTTTTCATAATTACAATAACAAAGATATCAAATGCACACACTTATTGATACAATGTTGGTCAACAGCTAAAATTTTTTTTCACAGTCAATAAAGACAGTCCTGATCATTCATCATAAGAGTAAACCTGCAGTTTGTTTGCTCAAAGTCTGAGCAGTAAAATACAATGCACACGGAAGTAGTGGATTTCCATGCAGTCTTGAAGAAGTAGTATTGTCCTTCCAACGGTAAGACAGTGCTGACTCTTGACATGCTGACAGGTAATGGGCCACAACAGAGCAAACCCACAGCAGAGTCAGTCGACGTTTCGAAGAATATTGGTAGGTAGGTCATCACAGAGTAGACCCACTGTAGTCCTGGTAGAGAGTATTGGTGGGCCACCAGAGATGCAGACCCACTGTAGTCCTTGTAGAGATGGCCAACAGCCATCTGTTGCGACTGTGCAGGTGCACAATCACCATTGAAGAGTCTTGCGGATAATAGAGCAAGTCCATAACCACCACTTGTGCACTCACAAAGTTTTTGGAATTGTCCTTAGAACCAGCAATGCTGTTATCCAGTCCCTTGCTGAATTAGTAACACACGTGCAAACACTAACAGTCCCAACTTCTCACATAGTGTCCATATAGTATGACCAACAGAAAAGTGTGCAGTGAAATGAATGCTTACAAGTTAATAATATGATGAACTGGTGTCAATTACAATTTTATGACGTAAGAATACAATTACAAAGGTACAAAATACATCATTAAAAACATAACAATACAGATAACATTTGTAGTGCAGGCTTTACAAAACAATAGAAATAAACATATACATCAGTGTTACAGGAATGATGACATGAGTACATACATAAAAGATCAGAATCACTTTTAAAAATTCAACTTCACACATGAGCATTAAAACAACACAGAATAAATAATGTCTAAGCATCTTTACAAAGAAAATAACAGAGTATTAGAAAAATTCTACAACATAGCTCTCATCAGCTAAACACATAAGGACAGGAAAAACACAAATACACAAGGGTACACAAACATATAGCGGAATAACACAAAAGGAAAGGACAGGGTGTGTTTTCAGTGTAACATTTGGTACTGCAGTCCACCCCACAACTTCATTCGATAGATCTTTCGTCTTATTTCAACATTTGTTTCCACCAAAAAAATCCTATCCAAGCATGTTTTCTGTATTTATATGTTCACACATTGCTTACCTCATCATTTATTTCCAAGAAAATCCTACCTATACCTCCTTCCTGTATTCGACTCATATTTCTTTCAATATAATTATTTCTGATTGTACCATACTCATTTGGGCCCAAATCTTTCTTCGCAATGCATTCTTTACCTATTCTCCATAGTCAGTTTCTTATATAGTCTACCCCCTCTTAAGCTAACTTAAATCTACTGAGCTCAGATATATATACCAAGGGACGAGGCAATGCAGCAAAAAAAAATTAACACAAACATCAATGACAAAAAAATAGAAATGGCAAAGCAAGCAGCATAAATTAGCAAAGCAAGTGCAATATTACAACTAATATAAGGCAATGCAGGAAACAAGAAAAACTAGCTTAGAAGAGTAACACAAAGTCAAATTCAGCAACACTATGCCTGACAAACAGCAGCAACTTATACCTAAACATGACATAGCTCAAGCAGAAAAAATATTACAGTAAAAACAACAATGCAGACAAGGGAAATGCATATTCACATCTTAATGTCTATGTAATTAAAGTGGTCATCTTAATGTCTATGTAATTAAAGTGGTGCACCATAACAACTTATTGTAAAAAAAATATTACCATGTACCTGAAAAGAAAATTAAGTGTTACTGTTACGAGTTACTTCTTATTGTTCTTTCCTTTCCAAGTGCTCCTTTTTTAAAGAATGTGGATTACAAAATTATCATTTAATAGATCTGTTGACAGAAAGAGTTCACATTAGCAAATGCATCTCATTTTATAAAAGCAATGCTGCAACACAGCTGGAAACCAGACATCAAATGAAATAAGCAATTACACAAACCAAAGCATAAAAATGTCATTCAGTAGTCATGTGACATTTCATTTCATAAGTTAATTGCTCTCAACTCTCGTACAAAGACTCTTGTCATAATCAGGTGTGCAGATGTAAAAATATTTCTTGTCAATTCATAAGCATTTCAATAATTAGCACAAAGTGCGAGTAATCATATGTTTTTAAGTAACGAGGGTGTCGCATTAGCGATGAAAGGCACGCCCTAATGGCTTGTTCTCCAGGTGTTTGACACAGCTGTGTGCCCACAACGCATTACAAAAATCATATGTTTTCAAGTAACGAGCGTGTCGCATTAGCGATGAAAGGCACATCCTAATGGCTTTCTTTTCTACCTGAGCGTCTGAAAAGGCTTGTTCTCCAGGTGTCTGACACACCTGGGTGCCCACGTCGCATTATGTGCAGGTGGTCACTTAACTTTCTTACGGAAATATTTACGACAGCAGTTTCCGCTACAGTGACAGTCTCATATAAAAACATTTCATAGGTCAAGAATTTTATTGACATAAACATACCTCAACAGCATAATACACATCGTCGTCGTAAAAATAACATCATAACACCTCAGTCAAATGTCAAAAACGTCGTAGCTTCCTCCAATGATTTCAAAACCTAAAGAAAATTCTCTGCTCATTTCAGTAGTGTCATCTACCTCAAACGTACTTTAAAAATTATGATCTCATACCAAAATACATCATTCAAAGCTCTCATAGTATCACAATGGTACCAAAAAAATATGAACAGTGCACAAAGTACAGACAAAGTACAATTTCTTAAGTGTGAAGTTACCCAACGGTGTAATTACGTAAACATGTGCCACTGACGTAGTAAAAAGGTTTGTCTCTCTCAGTTAAATGATCAGATAGCTGTGTAATTTATGTATTAGAGAAATATGGTACCGATGTGTAAAGTTGTATAAGCAAATACCATATTAGCTAGGGCTCCTTGTGCTTGCCAAACACATGGTACACAAAGTAGGCGTGTACCCCCCTGAGGTTTATTGTAATTGTACCCTCAGGTGTTACAGATTACAGCAATGGAATGAAATGTATCACAAAAAACTTTCTGTGTAATTCAAAACTCTTTAAAAATAAATGTTTTAAGTACAAAATTAATCACTCAAATACGTGTCCTGTAGCGCTAAATATGCGTCTTGCTCTAAGATAATCTCTGGGAAGTGTCGTAGTTATTGTCCTCCGAAAGCTAAGTTCTGCAGAAGTCAATGTACTTACCTCATGATACACAAAAGTGAAATGCTTTGCGTATAGATATCATACTTATTACGCTTATTGCCGTGATGAGGAAAGTACTGTGCTGTAACGTATTGTTGTCCTACGGAAAAGGCTGTCTCCTTGTAGCAATAGCACAAAAGTCACCACTAAAACATGTCTCACTTTATAGAAGAATTCAGAAAAACTGTGCAGATATCAAACAGATACACCGCAAAAGCAACATTGTAAACTGTCACGCATTAGTAGTGTCGTGATAAAATCGTGTAGCTGTCACATAAACTAACCACTGTGTCATCTGACATTTCACAGAAAGCACCTCAAATCCAGAATCCACTCGTAAGCAAACCAAAATGTTGCATGTTAACAGTTTCTTAAGTCTGACAAGTTGTACAAGTAGCGTGAAGTGAAAATTGCAAAGACTAAGTTAAAAGCAGATTATCTGTCAATAAATGGTTTTACATGAGAAATGTGGTGCAATCTTTTACCCTTTGCTCTTCTCAGTACGCAGAGTTTCAACTTGAATGCAAGTATCATGCGGTATTCGTCCGTAAAGAATACGGAAATTTTGCTCAAGGTTAGCGTCAATGTTATTTTTCTCGGAGCCAGCCGGCGCACGCAGCTGCTTGCGGTGCGAGTCATTGTCTGTTTCTTTGTTGGCGCGCGCCGTTATTGGGATTAGGAGGCCTAACTTCTACAAATTCATCGTGACGAGAGTGCTCTGCTCTGTTTAAATCTCGCCAGTTCTGATGCAATTCAGGTCTGTCGTTACGATCATATCGTCTGTCGTCATGTCGGTAGTTTCCATAGTTTCTTTCTTGTCGGTCACATGGTGGAGAATTTCTCCTTGAATCGTAACTACGCGCTGGACCGTTGCGTCTAAAGTTATTCTGTCTCCCTTGATAATAGTTATTTTGGGTCCCATATTGTCTGTTTCTCTGATTGTCTCTGTGATAGTCATTACCGCGGAAAGGTGATCTTTCCCTGTAACTATTACTCTGCCAGTGGTTGTCATATGGGTGGTGTCTGTTTTGGTCACGATTTACGTTGTAAGAATAGGTTTGTCGTGGCCATTTATTGTTTCTGTCGTCACGGAATTGTGACGGATGTGACCTGTAATGATTGTTTTCCTGTTTTCGAATCCCGCGACTGTCTGTGTCAATTTCCAGTTCTTGTAACAATCCCTGAAAAGCTTCAATGTCGTCTTTGCAACGTCCTGCCAAAATAATATGTCGTAAATGTTCAGGCAGTTTGATTAAGCAAATGCGGATGAGTTCTGAGGGGCTGTATGGGTTTGATAGGTACTGATTCTTGTGCAACATGTCTTCAAAATATTTGACAAGACTGGAAAATTCAGATTGTTCAAAGTGTTTCATCATCATGATGCTATGTTTTACGCGATCTTGTGTAGCTTGTGACCAATATGCTGAGAGGAACGCATGGTAAAATTCTCCTTCACTGTGACAATCGTGAATGACCGATCGCATTCTTACAGCTGGTTCATTCTCCAAATAGCCGCACATAAATTCTAATCTGTGTTCTAATGACCAGTTGGGAGGAAAACAATGAGAGAATTGATGGAGCCACGCTTGTGGATGAATGTCGTTGGCAGAATTCTTGAATGTTTTGAATTTACGTGTAGTAATGAACAGCTTATAGTCAAAGTCATCATGTCGGCGAGTCACATATCGCTCATTGTTACGTCGTGTCGGCGGTTCCATCTCAAAATTCGGTGCACCTTGCCAATTCCTTTCATAATTACCGAAATGCCCTGTGTTATTATTTTGTGGCTTTTCCGTATTTATATGTCCCTCTTCCCTTATTGGGGCGCGAGTGTCCTCTGAAATACGTAATTCTTGTATTACCTGTGTCAGCTGATCTTGTACTTCCCGCATTTCTCTTTTGTATTGCGTATTAATTTGATTCTGATTTCGTTTGAATTTTCTAATTTGTTCATAGTCTTCTGTGTCAGTGAAGGCTACGGGTCTTGTGTCATTCAGATCATCATCTACCTTTGTAGATAAGTTAGTGACCTGATCCGAAAGTTCGGCTACTTTCTCCGATAGTGAACACATTTCCTCAGTGTGTTTTTCTGAACCAAGTTTCAGAGTGTCCATTTGTGTTGAAATCGAATCTACTGTGTTCTTTAAGTTTTCCTGAGTTTTTGCCAGTTGCGTAACCGAATCGGTAGATGCAACTGAGTCAATTTTAGCCCACAAGGTCTCATGATTTTCATGAACAATGGTTTGCAGCTCTTTTATGGCTGCTTCGTGATTCTGTAATGCATTTTCATGCCGCGAAAAAATAGGCTGAAAATGCTCACAAATTTGTGTTTTTACGTCATTACAGACTTTTTGACATTTCGATTCAATGTTATGTAACTCAGTAGTTAAATCTTCACGTGTTTGTTCAAGCATATGTTCCACTGAGTCTAACTTTTGAAGCTTTTGTTCCATTGTGTCTAACTTTTGAAGCTTTTGCTGTGTTTGTCTCTGATTTTGTTCCATTGTGTCTAACTTTTGAAGATTCTGTTCCATTGTGTCTAACTTTAGAAGATTTTGTCCCATTTGTTGCATTAATTGTAATAACAATGCATTAGTGTCTGGAATCTGTTCCTCTACGCTTTTCGGTAGTGCATTTGCACCAGCAACATTCACATTTTGACAAGCAGAAAATGTGTCTTGACTCATTTGAGAAGACGGTGAGGACGCAAAACCTGAATCTACAGTATTTGCAAAATTGTGTCCTATCATTTCGGATTCCTGAGGCGAGCTGTTGCCGACCGATCGATCGATAATGCTTCCCTGTTCACTACCTGTTTGACTGTCTACGCCATTGTTTGACGCCCGCTCCATTTCCCTATGCACAGTTACCAAATTACTACTTTGAACATTAGTTAACTCATTACACAGTGGCGCTAACACATTGCTTTCGTCTTCACTGTCGTTTCTCATTTTACTTTGGAGCCGAGTGTTACGTTTTTCACACGCCATTATTGTGACAATATTTCACACGATAACACAGAAAAGCACAATTTGAATAGCAAAAATAAGAGAACACATTAACATAGCACTGAAAATAATATCTAGTTAATTGCAGCTGCGAAATACTTGGTGCAAATCTACATGCATGCCACAACTGTTTTACAGTACAACAATGAAAGACTGCAACTACCAAGGAGATTCTCTCTACAATTACGCACTAGCAATAAACAAAATCTACACTAATTACACAAACTACAAGAAAAAAATCAGAAGATTCCAGTGAGGTATCCTAGGCTAAGGGTCGACATATGAAACGTCCCCTTTGAACAATTTTATATGTGAAACGTCCACTTAGAACAATTATACAAGCCTGTGCTTAACCTGACACACAATATTATTTAGCGCAACGCAATCTGACTTTCAATAACCCCTACAAAACAATGGCCCTGACTAACTTTAACCTATACCTTTTACAAATCACTTACCTCACAAAATTCTTCGCTACTCAAGCTACTGCAAAACAGCGAGCGCCACTACTGCCAGCTAAATAAAAGATTCAAACTACTGAAGGTACTAACTACTGATAGGGATAGTTAGCAAATGAAAGATATTAATAGAGAACAAACAATGTATTTACCTTAATATTCATAATTGACATTCAGTCTTACAGATTATCAAAACTCCGCCATCTCTCTCCCCACGTCCACCACTGCTGGCGGCTCACCTCCAACTGCCCAACGCTACGCGCTGTTCACATCCAGCTGTAGCAGTTCATGACAACAATGGCAGACAACAATGCAAACTAGCCACATACTGCACACAGCACAGCCAGTGATTTTCATATAGAGCGCTACGTGGCATTACCCATATAAAAATCTAAACAGCCTACTTACACTATTGCTGTCTCGGGCACCATATGGCCGTTCTGCTGTGAGTCTAGATTATAGAATGGGATGAAAAACTGATAGTGAATTGTAACGTTCAGGGCCACCTAATGACGATGGATCACTCAAATTGCGTCCCGATTCAATATATCGTCCTCCAGCAGACTTATCTCCATGGGTCTATTGCTGCCTGGGGCACCTTAAGGCCGTTCTGCTGTGAGTCAAAGATTTTCGAATCGGACGAAAAACTGATAGTGAATTGTAACTTTCAGGGCCACCTAATGACGATGGATCACTCAAATTCCGTCCCGATTCAATACATCGTCCTCCAGCCGACTTGTCTCCATGGGTCTATTGCTGCCTCGGGCACCTTATGGCCGTTCTGCTGTGAGTCAAAGATTTTTGAATCGGACGAAAAACTGATAGTAAATTGGAACGTTCAGGGCCTCCTAATGACGATGGAACACTCAAATTGCGTCCCGATTCAATACATCGTCCTCCAGCGGACTTGTCTCCATTGGTCTATTGCTGCCTTGGCACCTAATGGCCGTTCTGCTGTGAGTCAAAGACTTTCGAATCGGACGAAAAACTGAAAGTGAATTGTAACATTCAGGGCCACCTAATGACGATGGACCACGCAAATTGCGTCCCGATTCAATACATCGTACTCCAGCCGAGTTGACTCCATGGGTCTATTGCTGCCTCGGGCACCTTATGGCCGTTCTGCTGTGAATCTAGATTATCGAATGGGACGAAAAACTTGTAGTGAATTGTAACGTTCAGGGCCACCTAATGACGATGGATCACTCAAATTGCGTCCCGATTCAATACATCGTCCTCCAGCCGACTTGACTCCATGGGTCTATTGCTGCCTGGGGCACCTTATGGCCGTTCTGCTGTGAGTATAGCTTATCGAATGGGACGAAAAACTGATAGTGAATTGTAACTTTCAGGGCCACCTAATGACGATGGATCACTCAAATTGCGTCCCGATTCAATACATCGTCCTCCAGCAGACTTGTCTCCATGGGTCGATTGCTGCCTCGGGCACATTATGGCCGTTCTGCTGTGAGTCAAAGATTTTCGAATCGGACGAAAAACTGATAGTGATTTGTAACATTCAGGGCCACCTAATGACGATGGACCACACAAATTGCGTCCCGATTCAGTACATCGTCCACTAGCCGACTTGACTCCATGGGATTATTGCTGTCTCGGGCACCTTATGGCCGTTCTGCTGTGAGTCTAGATTATAGAATGGGATGAAAAACTGATAGTGAATTGTAACGTTCAGGGCCACCTAATGACGATGGATCACTCAAATTCCGTCCCGATTCAATACATCGTCCTCCAGCAGACTTAACTCCATGGGTCTATTGCTGCCTCGGGCACCTTATGGCAGGCCTGCTGTGACTCAAAGATTTTCGAATCGGACGAAAAACTGATAGTGAATTGTAACGTTCAGGGCCTCCTAATGACGATGGAACACTCAAATTGCGTCCCGATTCAATACATCGTCCTCCAGCAGACTTGTCTCCATGCGCCTATTGCTGCCTCGGGCACCTTATGGCCGTTCTGCTGTGAGTCAAAGATTTTCGAATCGGACGAAAAACTGATAGTGAATTGTAACTTTCAGGGCCTCCTAATGACGATGGAACACTCAAATTGCGTCCCGATTCAATACATCGTCCTCCAGCAGACTTGTCTCATTGGGTCGATTGCTGCCTCGGGCACATTATGGCCGTTCTGCTGTGAGTCAAAGATTTTCGAATCGGACGAAAAACTGATAGTGATTTGTAACATTCAGGGCCACCTAATGACGATGGACCACACAAATTGCGTCCCGATTCAGTACATCGTCCACTAGCCGACTTGACTCCATGGGACTATTGCTGTCTCGGGCACCTTATGGCCGTTCTGCTGTGAGTCTAGATTATAGAATGGGATGAAAAACTGATAGTGAATTGTAACGTTCAGGGCCACCTAATGACGATGGATCACTCAAATTCCGTCCCGATTCAATACATCGTCCTCCAGCAGACTTAACTCCATGGGTCTATTGCTGCCTCGGGCACCTTATGGCAGGCCTGCTGTGACTCAAAGATTTTCGAATCGGACGAAAAACTGATAGTGAATTGTAACGTTCAGGGCCTCCTAATGACGATGGAACACTCAAATTGCGTCCAGATTCAATACATCGTCCTCCAGCAGACTTGTCTCCATGCGCCTATTGCTGCCTCGGGCACCTTATGGCCGTTCTGCTGTGAGTCAAAGATTTTCGAATCGGACGAAAAACTGATAGTGAATTGTAACGTTCAGGGCCACCTAATGACGATGGATCACTCAAATTGCTTCCCGATTCAATACATTGTCCTCCAGCCGACATGTCTCCATGGGTCTATTGCTGCCTTGGCACCTAGTGGCCGTTCAGCTGTGACTCAAAGATTTTCGAATCGGACGAAAAACTGATAGTGAATTATCACATTCAGGGCCACCTAATGACGATGGACCACGCAAATTGCGTCCCGATTCAATGCATCGTCCTCCAGCCGAGTTGACTCCATGGGTCTATTGCTGCCTCGGGCACCTTATGGCCGTTCTGCTGTGTATCTAGATTATCGAATGGGACGAAAAACTGATAGTGAATTGTAACGTTCAGGGCCACCTAATGACGATGGATCACTCAAATTGCGTCCCGATTCAATACATCGTCCTCCAGCAGACTTGTCTCCATGGGTCTATTGCTGCCTCGGGCACCTTATGGCCGTTCTGCTGTGAGTCAAAGATTTTCGAATCGGACGAAAAACTGATAGTGAATTGTAACATTCAGGGCCACCTAATGACGATGGACCACACAAATTGCGTCCCGATTCAGTACATCGTCCTCCAGCCAACCTGACTCCATGGGTCTATTGCTGCCTCAGGCACCTTATGGCCGTTCTGCTGTGAGTCTAGATTATCGATTGGGACGAAAAACTGATAGTGAATTGTAACGTTGAGGGCCACCTAATTACGATGGATCACTCAAATTCCGTCCTGATTCAATACATCGTCCTCCAGCAGACTTGTCTCCATGGGTCGATTGCTGCCTCGGGCACCTTATGGCAGGCCTGCTGTGACTCAAAGATTTTCGAATCGGACGAAAAGCTGATAGTGAATTGTAACGTTCAGGGCCTCCTAATGACGATGGAACACTCAAATTGCGTCCCGATTCAATACATCGTCCTCCAGCAGACTTGTCTCCATGGGTCTATTGCTGCCTCGGGCACCTTATGGCCGTTCTGCTGTGAGTCAAAGATTTTCGAATCGGACGAAAAACTGATAGTGATTTGTAACATTCAGGGCCACCTAATGACGATGGACCACACAAATTGCGTCCCGATTCAGTACATCGTCCACTAGCCGACTTGACTCCATGGGACTATTGCTGTCTCGGGCACCATATGGCCGTTCTGCTGTGAGTCTAGATTATTGAATGGGATGAAAAACTGATAGTGAATTGTAACGTTCAGGGCCACCTAATGACGATGGATCACTCAAATTGCGTCCCGATTCAATACATCGTCCTCCAGCCGACTTGTCTCCATGGGTCTATTGCTGCCTCGGGCACCTTATGGCCGTTCTGCTGTGAGTCAAAGATTTTTGAATCGGACGAAAAACTGATAGTAAATTGGAACGTTCAGGGCCTCCTAATGACGATGGAACACTCAAATTGCGTCCCGATTCAATACATCGTCCTCCAGCGGACTTGTCTCCATTGGTCTATTGCTGCCTCTGGCACCTAATGGCCGTTCTGCTGTGAGTCAAAGACTTTCGAATCGGACGAAAAACTGAAAGTGAATTGTAACATTCAGGGCCACCTAATGACGATGGACCACGCAAATTGCGTCCCGATTCAATACATCGTCCTCCAGCCGAGTTGACTCCATGGGTCTATTGCTGCCTCGGGCACCTTATGGCCGTTCTGCTGTGAATCTAGATTATCGAATGGGACGAAAAACTTGTAGTGAATTGTAACGTTCAGGGCCACCTAATGACGATGGATCACTCAAATTGCGTCCCGATTCAATACATCGTCCTCCAGCCGACTTGACTCCATGGGTCTATTGCTGCCTGGGGCACCTTATGGCCGTTCTGCTGTGAGTCTAGATTATCGAATGGGACGAAAAACTGATAGTGAATTGTAACTTTCAGGGCCACCTAATGACGATGGATCACTCAAATTGCGTCCCGATTCAATACATCGTCCTCCAGCAGACTCGTCTCCATGCGCCTATTGCTGCCTCGGGCACCTTATGGCCGTTCTGCTGTGAGTCAAAGATTTTCGAATCGGACGAAAAACTGATAGTGAATTGTAACGTTCAGGGCCACCTAATGACGATGGATCACTCAAATTGCTTCCCGATTCAATACATTGTCCTCCAGCCGACATGTCTCCATGGGTCTATTGCTGCCTTGGCACCTAGTGGCCGTTCTGCTGTGAGTCAAAGATTTTCGAATCGGACGAAAAACTGATAGTGAATTGTAACGTTCAGGGCCACCTAATGACGATGGATCACTCAAATTGCGTCCCGATTCAATACGTTGTCCTCCAGCAGACTGTCTCCATGGGTCTATTGCAGCCTCGGGCACCTTATGGCCGTTCAGCTGTGACTCAAAGATTTTCGAATCGGACGAAAAGCTGATAGTGAATTATAACATTCAGGGCCACCTAATGACGATGGACCACGCAAATTGCGTCCCGATTCAATGCATCGTCCTCCAGCCGAGTTGACTCCATGGGTCTATTGCTGCCTCGGGCACCTTTTGGCCGTTCTGCTGTGAGTCAAAGATTTTCGAGACGGACGAAAAACTGATAGTGAATTGTAACATTCAGGGCCACCTAATGACGATGGACCACACAAATTGCGTCCCGATTCAGTACATCGTCCTCCAGCCGACTTGTCTCCATGGGTCTATTGCTGCCTCGGGCACCTTATGGCCGTTCTGCTGTGAGTCAAAGATTTTCGAATCGGACGAAAAACTGATAGTAAATTGGAACGTTCAGGGCCTCCTAATGACGATGGAACACTAAAATTGCGTCCCGATTCAATACATCGTCCTCCAGCGGACTTGTCTCCATTGGTCTATTGCTGCCTCGGGCACCTAATGGCCGTTCTGCTGTGAGTCTAGATTATCGAATGGGACGAAAAACTGATAGTGAATTGTAACTTTCAGGGCCACCTAATGACGATGGATCACTCATATTGCGTCCCGCTTCAATACATCGTCCTCCAGCAGACTTGACTCCATGGGTCGATTGCTGCCTCGGGCACCTAATGGCCGTTCAGCTGTGAGTCAAAGATTTTCGAATCGGACGAAAAACCTGATAGTGAATTGTAACATTCAGGGCCACCTAATGACGATGGACCACGCAAATTGCGTCCCGATTCAATACATCGTCCTCCAGCCGAGTTGACTCCATGGGTCTATTGCTGCCTCGGGCACCTTATGGCCGTTCTGCTGTGAGTCTAGATTATCGAATGGGACGAAAAACTGATAGTGAATAGTAACGTTCAGGGCCACCGAATGACGATGGATCACTCAAATTGCGTCCCGATTCAATACATCGTCCCCAGCCGACTTGTCTCCATGGGTCTATTGCTGCCTCGGGCACCTTATGGCCGTTCTGCTGTGAGTCTAGATTATCGAATGGGACGAAAAACTGATAGTGAATTGTAACGTTGAGGGCCACCTAATTACGATGGATCACTCAAATTGCGTCCTGATTCAATACATCGTCCTCCAGCAGACTTGTCTCCATGGGTCGATTGCTGCCTCGGGTAAATTATGGCCGTTCTGCTGTGAGTCAAAGATTTTCGAATCGGACGAAAAACTGATAGTGATTTGTAACATTCAGGGCCACCTAATGACGATGGACCACACAAATTGCGTCCCGATTCAGTACATCGTCCACTAGCCGACTTGACTCCATGGGACTATTGCTGTCTCGGGCACCATATGGCCGTTCTGCTGTGAGTCTAGATTATAGAATGGGATGAAAAACTGATAGTGAATTGTAACGTTCAGGGCCACCTAATGACGATGGATCACTCAAATTGCGTCCCGATTCAATATATCGTCCTCCAGCAGACTTGTCTCCATGGGTCGATTGCTGCCTGGGGCACCTTATGGCCGTTCTGCTGTGAGTATAGATTATCGAATGGGACGAAAAACTGATAGTGAATTGTAACTTTCAGGGCCACCTAATGACGATGGACCACGCAAATTGCGTCCCGATTCAATACATCGTCCTCCAGCCGAGTTGACTCCATGGGTCTATTGCTGCCTCGGGCACCTTATGGCCGTTCTGCTGTGAATCTAGATTATCGAATGGGACGAAAAACTTGTAGTGAATTGTAACGTTCAGGGCCACCTAATGACGATGGATCACTCAAATTGCGTCCCGATTCAATACATCGTCCTCCAGCCGACTTGACTCCATGGGTCTATTGCTGCCTGGGGCACCTTATGGCCGTTCTGCTGTGAGTATAGATTATCGAATGGGACGAAAAACTGATAGTGAATTGTAACTTTCAGGGCCACCTAATGACGATGGATCACTCAAATTGCGTCCCGATTCAATACATCGTCCTCCAGCAGACTTGTCTCCATGGGTCGATTGCTGTCTCGGGCACCTTATGGCCGTTCTGCTGTGAGTCTAGATTATAGAATGGGATGAAAAACTGATAGTGAATTGTAACGTTCAGGGCCACCTAATGACGATGGATCACTCAAATTCCGTCCCGATTCAATACATCGTCCTCCAGCAGACTTAACTCCATGGGTCTATTGCTGCCTCGGGCACCTTATGGCACGCCTGCTGTGACTCAAAGATTTTCGAATCGGACGAAAAACTGATAGTGAATTGTAACGTTCAGGGCCTCCTAATGACGATGGAACACTCAAATTGCGTCCCGATTCAATACATCGTCCTCCAGCAGACTTGTCTCCATGCGCCTATTGCTGCCTCGGGCACCTTATGGCCGTTCTGCTGTGAGTCAAAGATTTTCGAATCGGACGAAAAACTGATAGTGAATTGTAACTTTCAGGGCCTCCTAATGACGATGGAACACTCAAATTGCGTCCCGATTCAATACATCGTCCTCCAGCAGACTTGTCTCATTGGGTCGATTGCTGCCTCGGGCACATTATGGCCGTTCTGCTGTGAGTCAAAGATTTTCGAATCGGACGAAAAACTGATAGTGATTTGTAACATTCAGGGCCACCTAATGACGATGGACCACACAAATTGCGTCCCGATTCAGTACATCGTCCTCCAGCCGACCTGACTCCATGGGTCTATTGCTGCCTCAGGCACCTTATGGCCGTTCTGCTGTGAGTCTAGATTATCGATTGGGACGAAAAACTGATAGTGAATTGTAACGTTGTGGGCCACCTAATTACGATGGATCACTCAAATTCCGTCCTGATTCAATACATCGTCCTCCAGCAGACTTGTCTCCATGGGTCGATTGCTGCCTCGGGCACCTTATGGCACGCCTGCTGTGACTCAAAGATTTTCGAATCGGACGAAAAGCTGATAGTGAATTGTAACGTTCAGGGCCTCCTAATGACGATGGAACACTCAAATTGCGTCCCGATTCAATACATCGTCCTCCAGCAGACTTGTCTCCATGGGTCTATTGCTGCCTCGGGCACCTTTTGGCCGTTCTGCTGTGAGTCAAAGATTTTCGAGACGGACGAAAAACTGATAGTGAATTGTAACATTCAGGGCCACCTAATGACGATGGACCACACAAATTGCGTCCCGATTCAGTACATCGTCCTCCAGCCGACTTGTCTCCATGGGTCTATTGCTGCCTCGGGCACCTTATGGCCGTTCTGCTGTGAGTCAAAGATTTTCGAATCGGACGAAAAACTGATAGTAAATTGGAACGTTCAGGGCCTCCTAATGACGATGGAACACTAAAATTGCGTCCCGATTCAATACATCGTCCTCCAGCGGACTTGTCTCCATTGGTCTATTGCTGCCTCGGGCACCTAATGGCCGTTCTGCTGTGAGTCTAGATTATCGAATGGGACGAAAAACTGATAGTGAATTGTAACTTTCAGGGCCACCTAATGACGATGGATCACTCATATTGCGTCCCGCTTCAATACATCGTCCTCCAGCAGACTTGACTCCATGGGTCGATTGCTGCCTCGGGCACCTAATGGCCGTTCAGCTGTGAGTCAAAGATTTTCGAATCGGACGAAAAACCTGATAGTGAATTGTAACATTCAGGGCCACCTAATGACGATGGACCACGCAAATTGCGTCCCGATTCAATACATCGTCCTCCAGCCGAGTTGACTCCATGGGTCTATTGCTGCCTCGGGCACCTTATGGCCGTTCTGCTGTGAGTCTAGATTATCGAATGGGACGAAAAACTGATAGTGAATAGTAACGTTCAGGGCCACCGAATGACGATGGATCACTCAAATTGCGTCCCGATTCAATACATCGTCCCCAGCCGACTTGTCTCCATGGGTCTATTGCTGCCTCGGGCACCTTATGGCCGTTCTGCTGTGAGTCTAGATTATCGAATGGGACGAAAAACTGATAGTGAATTGTAACGTTGAGGGCCACCTAATTACGATGGATCACTCAAATTGCGTCCTGATTCAATACATCGTCCTCCAGCAGACTTGTCTCCATGGGTCGATTGCTGCCTCGGGTAAATTATGGCCGTTCTGCTGTGAGTCAAAGATTTTCGAATCGGACGAAAAACTGATAGTGATTTGTAACATTCAGGGCCACCTAATGACGATGGACCACACAAATTGCGTCCCGATTCAGTACATCGTCCACTAGCCGACTTGACTCCATGGGACTATTGCTGTCTCGGACACCATATGGCCGTTCTGCTGTGAGTCTAGATTATAGAATGGGATGAAAAACTGATAGTGAATTGTAACGTTCAGGGCCACCTAATGACGATGGATGACTCAAATTGCGTCCCGATTCAATATATCGTCCTCCAGCAGACTTGTCTCCATGGGTCGATTGCTGCCTGGGGCACCTTATGGCCGTTCTGCTGTGAGTATAGATTATCGAATGGGACGAAAAACTGATAGTGAATTGTAACTTTCAGGGCCACCTAATGACGATGGACCACGCAAATTGCGTCCCGATTCAATACATCGTCCTCCAGCCGAGTTGACTCCATGGGTCTATTGCTGCCTCGGGCACCTTATGGCCGTTCTGCTGTGAATCTAGATTATCGAATGGGACGAAAAACTTGTAGTGAATTGTAACGTTCAGGGCCACCTAATGACGATGGATCACTCAAATTGCGTCCCGATTCAATACATCGTCCTCCAGCCGACTTGACTCCATGGGTCTATTGCTGCCTGGGGCACCTTATGGCCGTTCTGCTGTGAGTATAGATTATCGAATGGGACGAAAAACTGATAGTGAATTGTAACTTTCAGGGCCACCTAATGACGATGGATCACTCAAATTGCGTCCCGATTCAATACATCGTCCTCCAGCAGACTTGTCTCCATGGGTCGATTGCTGTCTCGGGCACCTTATGGCCGTTCTGCTGTGAGTCTAGATTATAGAATGGGATGAAAAACTGATAGTGAATTGTAACGTTCAGGGCCACCTAATGACGATGGATCACTCAAATTCCGTCCCGATTCAATACATCGTCCTCCAGCAGACTTAACTCCATGGGTCTATTGCTGCCTCGGGCACCTTATGGCACGCCTGCTGTGACTCAAAGATTTTCGAATCGGACGAAAAACTGATAGTGAATTGTAACGTTCAGGGCCTCCTAATGACGATGGAACACTCAAATTGCGTCCCGATTCAATACATCGTCCTCCAGCAGACTTGTCTCCATGCGCCTATTGCTGCCTCGGGCACCTTATGGCCGTTCTGCTGTGAGTCAAAGATTTTCGAATCGGACGAAAAACTGATAGTGAATTGTAACTTTCAGGGCCTCCTAATGACGATGGAACACTCAAATTGCGTCCCGATTCAATACATCGTCCTCCAGCAGACTTGTCTCATTGGGTCGATTGCTGCCTCGGGCACATTATGGCCGTTCTGCTGTGAGTCAAAGATTTTCGAATCGGACGAAAAACTGATAGTGATTTGTAACATTCAGGGCCACCTAATGACGATGGACCACACAAATTGCGTCCCGATTCAGTACATCGTCCACTAGCCGACTTGACTCCATGGGACTATTGCTGTCTCGGGCACCTTATGGCCGTTCTGCTGTGAGTCTAGATTATAGAATGGGATGAAAAACTGATAGTGAATTGTAACGTTCAGGGCCACCTAATGACGATGGATCACTCAAATTCCGTCCCGATTCAATACATCGTCCTCCAGCAGACTTAACTCCATGGGTCTATTGCTGCCTCTGGCACCTTATGGCAGGCCTGCTGTGACTCAAAGATTTTCGAATCGGACGAAAAACTGATAGTGAATTGTAACGTTCAGGGCCTCCTAATGACGATGGAACACTCAAATTGCGTCCCGATTCAATACATCGTCCTCCAGCAGACTTGTCTCCATGCGCCTATTGCTGCCTCGGGCACCTTATGGCCGTTCTGCTGTTAGTCAAAGATTTTCGAATCGGACGAAAAACTGATAGTGAATTGTAACTTTCAGGGCCTCCTAATGACGATGGAACACTCAAATTGCGTCCCGATTCAATACATCGTCCTCCAGCAGACTTGTCTCCATGGGTTTATTGCTGCCTCGGGCACCTTATGGCCGTTCTGCTGTGAGTCAAAGATTTTCGAATCGGACGAAAAACTGATAGTGAATTGTAACGTTCAGGGCCACCTAATGACGATGGATCACTCAAATTGCGTCCCGATTCAATACGTTGTCCTCCAGCAGACTGTCTCCATGGGTCTATTGCAGCCTCGGGCACCTTATGGCCGTTCAGCTGTGACTCAAAGATTTTCGAATCGGACGAAAAACTGATAGTGAATTATCACATTCAGGGCCACCTAATGACGATGGACCACGCAAATTGCGTCCCGATTCAATGCATCGTCCTCCAGCCGAGTTGACTCCATGGGTCTATTGCTGCCTCGGGCACCTTATGGCCGTTCTGCTGTGTATCTAGATTATCGAATGGGACGAAAAACTGATAGTGAATTGTAACGTTCAGGGCCACCTAATGACGATGGATCACTCAAATTGCGTCCCGATTCAATACATCGTCCTCCAGCAGACTTGTCTCCATGGGTCTATTGCTGCCTCGGGCACCTTATGGCCGTTCTGCTGTGAGTCAAAGATTTTCGAATCGGACGAAAAACTGATAGTGAATTGTAACATTCAGGGCCACCTAATGACGATGGACCACACAAATTGCGTCCCGATTCAGTACATCGTCCTCCAGCCGACCTGACGCCATGGGTCTATTGCTGCCTCGGGCACCTTATGGCCGTTCTGCTGTGAATCTAGATTATCGAATGGGACGAAAAACTTGTAGTGAATTGTAACGTTCAGGGCCACCTAATGACGATGGATCACTCAAATTGCGTCCCGATTCAATACATCGTCCTCCAGCCGACTTGACTCCATGGGTCTATTGCTGCCTGGGGCACCTTATGGCCGTTCTGCTGTGAGTATAGATTATCGAATGGGACGAAAAACTGATAGTGAATTGTAACTTTCAGGGCCACCTAATGACGATGGATCACTCAAATTGCGTCCCGATTCAATACATCGTCCTCCAGCAGACTTGTCTCCATGGGTCGATTGCTGCCTCGGGCACATTATGGCCGTTCTGCCGTGAGTCAAAGATTTTCGAATCGGACGAAAAACTGATAGTGATTTGTAACATTCAGGGCCACCTAATGACGATGGACCACACAAATTGCGTCCCGATTCAGTACATCGTCCACTAGCCGACTTGACTCCATGGGACTATTGCTGTCTCGGGCACATTATGGCCGTTCTGCTGTGAGTCTAGATTATAGAATGGGATGAAAAACTGATAGTGAATTGTAACGTTCAGGGCCACCTAATGACGATGGATCACTCAAATTCCGTCCCGATTCAATACATCGTCCTCCAGCAGACTTAACTCCATGGGTCTATTGCTGCCTCGGGCACCTTATGGCAGGCCTGCTGTGACTCAAAGATTTTCGAATCGGACGAAAAACTGATAGTGAATTGTAACGTTCAGGGCCTCCTAATGACGATGGAACACTCAAATTGCGTCCCGATTCAATACATCGTCCTCCAGCAGACTTGTCTCCATGCGCCTATTGCTGCCTCGGGCACCTTATGGCCGTTCTGCTGTGAGTCAAAGATTTTCGAATCGGACGAAAAACTGATAGTGAATTGTAACTTTCAGGGCCTCCTAATGACGATGGAACACTCAAATTGCGTCCCGATTCAATACATCGTCCTCCAGCAGACTTGTCTCATTGGGTCGATTGCTGCCTCGGGCACATTATGGCCGTTCTGCTGTGAGTCAAAGATTTTCGAATCGGACGAAAAACTGATAGTGATTTGTAACATTCAGGGCCACCTAATGACGATGGACCACACAAATTGCGTCCCGATTCAGTACATCGTCCACTAGCCGACTTGACTCCATGGGACTATTGCTGTCTCGGGCACCTTATGGCCGTTCTGCTGTGAGTCTAGATTATAGAATGGGATGAAAAACTGATAGTGAATTGTAACGTTCAGGGCCACCTAATGACGATGGATCACTCAAATTCCGTCCCGATTCAATACATCGTCCTCCAGCAGACTTAACTCCATGGGTCTATTGCTGCCTCGGGCACCTTATGGCAGGCCTGCTGTGACTCAAAGATTTTCGAATCGGACGAAAAACTGATAGTGAATTGTAACGTTCAGGGCCTCCTAATGACGATGGAACACTCAAATTGCGTCCCGATTCAATACATCGTCCTCCAGCAGACTTGTCTCCATGCGCCTATTGCTGCCTCGGGCACCTTATGGCCGTTCTGCTGTTAGTCAAAGATTTTCGAATCGGACGAAAAACTGATAGTGAATTGTAACTTTCAGGGCCTCCTAATGACGATGGAACACTCAAATTGCGTCCCGATTCAATACATCGTCCTCCAGCAGACTTGTCTCCATGGGTTTATTGCTGCCTCGGGCACCTTATGGCCGTTCTGCTGTGAGTCAAAGATTTTCGAATCGGACGAAAAACTGATAGTGAATTGTAACGTTCAGGGCCACCTAATGACGATGGATCACTCAAATTGCTTCCCGATTCAATACATTGTCCTCCAGCCGACATGTCTCCATGGGTCTATTGCTGCCTTGGCACCTAGTGGCCGTTCTGCTGTGAGTCAAAGATTTACGAATCGGACGAAAAACTGATAGTGAATTGTAACGTTCAGGGCCACCTAATGACGATGGATCACTCAAATTGCGTCCCGATTCAATACGTTGTCCTCCAGCAGACTGTCTCCATGGGTCTATTGCAGCCTCGGGCACCTTATGGCCGTTCAGCTGTGACTCAAAGATTTTCGAATCGGACGAAAAACTGATAGTGAATTATCACATTCAGGGCCACCTAATGACGATGGACCACGCAAATTGCGTCCCGATTCAATGCATCGTCCTCCAGCCGAGTTGACTCCATGGGTCTATTGCTGCCTCGGGCACCTTATGGCCGTTCTGCTGTGTATCTAGATTATCGAATGGGACGAAAAACTGATAGTGAATTGTAACGTTCAGGGCCACCTAATGACGATGGATCACTCAAATTGCGTCCCGATTCAATACGTTGTCCTCCAGCAGACTGTCTCCATGGGTCTATTGCAGCCTCGGGCACCTTATGGCCGTTCAGCTGTGACTCAAAGATTTTCGAATCGGACGAAAAACTGATAGTGAATTATAACATTCAGGGCCACCTAATGACGATGGACCACGCAAATTGCGTCCCGATTCAATGCATCGTCCTCCAGCCGAGTTGACTCCATGGGTCTATTGCTGCCTCGGGCACCTTATGGCCGTTCTGCTGTGTATCTAGATTATCGAATGGGACGAAAAACTGATAGTGAATTGTAACGTTCAGGGCCACCTAATGACGATGGATCACTCAAATTGCGTCCCGATTCAATACATCGTCCTCCAGCAGACTTGTCTCCATGGGTCTATTGCTGCCTCGGGCACCTTATGGCCGTTCTGCTGTGAGTCAAAGATTTTCGAATCGGACGAAAAACTGATAGTGAATTGTAACATTCAGGGCCACCTAATGACGATGGACCACACAAATTGCGTCCCGATTCAGTACATCGTCCTCCAGCCGACCTGACTCCATGGGTCTATTGCTGCCTCAGGCACCTTATGGCCGTTCTGCTGTGAGTCTAGATTATCGATTGGGACGAAAAACTGATAGTGAATTGTAACGTTGAGGGCCACCTAATTACGATGGATCACTCAAATTCCGTCCTGATTCAATACATCGTCCTCCAGCAGACTTGTCTCCATGGGTCGATTGCTGCCTCGGGCACCTTATGGCAGGCCTGCTGTGACTCAAAGATTTCCGAATCGGACGAAAAGCTGATAGTGAATTGTAACGTTCAGGGCCTCCTAATGACGATGGAACACTCAAATTGCGTCCCGATTCAATACATCGTCCTCCAGCAGACTTGTCTCCATGGGTCTATTGCTGCCTCGGGCACCTTATGGCCGTTCTGCTGTGAGTCAAAGATTTTCGAATCGGACGAAAAACTGATAGTGAATTGTAACATTCAGGGCCACCTAATGACGATGGACCACACAAATTGCGTCCCGATTCAGTACATCGTCCTCCAGCCGACTTGTCTCCATGGGTCTATTGCTGCCTCGGGCACCTTATGGCCGTTCTGCTGTGAGTCAAAGATTTTCGAATCGGACGAAAAACTGATAGTAAATTGGAACGTTCAGGGCCTCCTAATGACGATGGAACACTAAAATTGCGTCCCGATTCAATACATCGTCCTCCAGCGGACTTGTCTCCATTGGTCTATTGCTGCCTCGGGCACCTAATGGCCGTTCTGCTGTGAGTCTAGATTATCGAATGGGACGAAAAACTGATAGTGAATTGTAACTTTCAGGGCCACCTAATGACGATGGATCACTCATATTGCGTCCCGATTCAATACATCGTCCTCCAGCAGACTTGACTCCATGGGTCGATTGCTGCCTCGGGCACCTAATGGCCGTTCAGCTGTGAGTCAAAGATTTTCGAATCGGACGAAAAACCTGATAGTGAATTGTAACATTCAGGGCCACCTAATGACGATGGACCACGCAAATTGCGTCCCGATTCAATACATCGTCCTCCAGCCGAGTTGACTCCATGGGTCTATTGCTGCCTCGGGCACCTTATGGCCGTTCTGCTGTGAGTCTAGATTATCGAATGGGACGAAAAACTGATAGTGAATAGTAACGTTCAGGGCCACCGAATGACGATGGATCACTCAAATTGCGTCCCGATTCAATACATCGTCCCCAGCCGACTTGTCTCCATGGGTCTATTGCTGCCTCGGGCACCTTATGGCCGTTCTGCTGTGAGTCTAGATTATCGAATGGGACGAAAAACTGATAGTGAATTGTAACGTTGAGGGCCACCTAATTACGATGGATCACTCAAATTGCGTCCTGATTCAATACATCGTCCTCCAGCAGACTTGTCTCCATGGGTCGATTGCTGCCTCGGGCAAATTATGGCCGTTCTGCTGTGAGTCAAAGATTTTCGAATCGGACGAAAAACTGATAGTGATTTGTAACATTCAGGGCCACCTAATGACGATGGACCACACAAATTGCGTCCCGATTCAGTACATCGTCCACTAGCCGACTTGACTCCATGGGACTATTGCTGTCTCGGGCACCATATGGCCGTTCTGCTGTGAGTCTAGATTATAGAATGGGATGAAAAACTGATAGTGAATTGTAACGTTCAGGGCCACCTAATGACGATGGATCACTCAAATTGCGTCCCGATTCAATATATCGTCCTCCAGCAGACTTATCTCCATGGGTCTATTGCTGCCTGGGGCACCTTAAGGCCGTTCTGCTGTGAGTCAAAGATTTTCGAATCGGACGAAAAACTGATAGTGAATTGTAACTTTCAGGGCAACCTAATGACGATGGATCACTCAAATTGCCTCCCGATTCAATACATCGTCCTCCAGCCGACTTGTCTCCATGGGTCTATTGCTGCCTCGGGCACCTTATGGCCGTTCTGCTGTGAGTCAAAGATTTTTGAATCGGACGAAAAACTGATAGTAAATTGGAACGTTCAGGGCCTCCTAATGACGATGGAACACTCAAATTGCGTCCCGATTCAATACATCGTCCTCCAGCGGACTTGTCTCCATTGGTCTATTGCTGCCTTGGCACCTAATGGCCGTTCTGCTGTGAGTCAAAGACTTTCGAATCGGACGAAAAACTGAAAGTGAATTGTAACATTCAGGGCCACCTAATGACGATGGACCACGCAAATTGCGTCCCGATTCAATACATCGTCCTCCAGCCGAGTTGACTCCATGGGTCTATTGCTGCCTCGGGCACCTTATGGCCGTTCTGCTGTGAATCTAGATTATCGAATGGGACGAAAAACTTGTAGTGAATTGTAACGTTCAGGGCCACCTAATGACGATGGATCACTCAAATTGCGTCCCGATTCAATACATCGTCCTCCAGCCGACTTGACTCCATGGGTCTATTGCTGCCTGGGGCACCTTATGGCCGTTCTGCTGTGAGTATAGATTATCGAATGGGACGAAAAACTGATAGTGAATTGTAACTTTCAGGGCCACCTAATGACGATGGATCACTCAAATTGCGTCCCGATTCAATACATCGTCCTCCAGCAGACTTGTCTCCATGGGTCGATTGCTGCCTCGGGCACATTATGGCCGTTCTGCTGTGAGTCAAAGATTTTCGAATCGGACGAAAAACTGATAGTGATTTGTAACATTCAGGGCCACCTAATGACGATGGACCACACAAATTGCGTCCCGATTCAGTACATCGTCCACTAGCCGACTTGACTCCATGGGACTATTGCTGTCTCGGGCACCTTATGGCCGTTCTGCTGTGAGTCTAGATTATAGAATGGGATGAAAAACTGATAGTGAATTGTAACGTTCAGGGCCACCTAATGACGATGGATCACTCAAATTCCGTCCCGATTCAATACATCGTCCTCCAGCAGACTTAACTCCATGGGTCTATTGCTGCCTCGGGCACCTTATGGCAGGCCTGCTGTGACTCAAAGATTTTCGAATCGGACGAAAAACTGATAGTGAATTGTAACGTTCAGGGCCTCCTAATGACGATGGAACACTCAAATTGCGTCCCGATTCAATACATCGTCCTCCAGCAGACTTGTCTCCATGCGCCTATTGCTGCCTCGGGCACCTTATGGCCGTTCTGCCGTGAGTCAAAGATTTTCGAATCGGACGAAAAACTGATAGTGAATTGTAACTTTCAGGGCCTCCTAATGACGATGGAACACTCAAATTGCGTCCCGATTCAATACATCGTCCTCCAGCAGACTTGTCTCATTGGGTCGATTGCTGCCTCGGGCACATTATGGCCGTTCTGCTGTGAGTCAAAGATTTTCGAATCGGACGAAAAACTGATAGTGATTTGTAACATTCAGGGCCACCTAATGACGATGGACCACACAAATTGCGTCCCGATTCAGTACATCGTCCACTAGCCGACTTGACTCCATGGGACTATTGCTGTCTCGGGCACCTTATGGCCGTTCTGCTGTGAGTCTAGATTATAGAATGGGATGAAAAACTGATAGTGAATTGTAACGTTCAGGGCCACCTAATGACGATGGATCACTCAAATTCCGTCCCGATTCAATACATCGTCCTCCAGCAGACTTAACTCCATGGGTCTATTGCTGCCTCGGTCACCTTATGGCAGGCCTGCTGTGACTCAAAGATTTTCGAATCGGACGAAAAACTGATAGTGAATTGTAACGTTCAGGGCCTCCTAATGACGATGGAACACTCAAATTGCGTCCCGATTCAATACATCGTCCTCCAGCAGACTTGTCTCCATGCGCCTATTGCTGCCTCGGGCACCTTATGGCCGTTCTGCTGTGAGTCAAAGATTTTCGAATCGGACGAAAAACTGATAGTGAATTGTAACGTTCAGGCCACCTAATGACGATGGATCACTCAAATTGCTTCCCGATTCAATACATTGTCCTCCAGCCGACATGTCTCCATGGGTCTATTGCTGCCTTGGCACCTAGTGGCCGTTCTGCTGTGAGTCAAAGATTTACGAATCGGACGAAAAACTGATAGTGAATTGTAACGTTCAGGGCCACCTAATGACGATGGATCACTCAAATTGCGTCCCGATTCAATACGTTGTCCTCCAGCAGACTGTCTCCATGGGTCTATTGCAGCCTCGGGCACCTTATGGCCGTTCAGCTGTGACTCAAAGATTTTCGAATCGGACGAAAAACTGATAGTGAATTATCACATTCAGGGCCACCTAATGACGATGGACCACGCAAATTGCGTCCCGATTCAATGCATCGTCCTCCAGCCGAGTTGACTCCATGGGTCTATTGCTGCCTCGGGCACCTTATGGCCGTTCTGCTGTGTATCTAGATTATCGAATGGGACGAAAAACTGATAGTGAATTGTAACGTTCAGGGCCACCTAATGACGATGGATCACTCAAATTGCGTCCCGATTCAATACATCGTCCTCCAGCAGACTTGTCTCCATGGGTCTATTGCTGCCTCGGGCACCTCATGGCCGTTCTGCTGTGAGTCAAAGATTTTCGAATCGGACGAAAAACTGATAGTGAATTGTAACATTCAGGGCCACCTAATGACGATGGACCACACAAATTGCGTCCCGATTCAGTACATCGTCCTCCAGCCAACCTGACTCCATGGGTCTATTGCTGCCTCAGGCACCTTATGGCCGTTCTGCTGTGAGTCTAGATTATCGATTGGGACCAAAAACTGATAGTGAATTGTAACGTTGAGGGCCACCTAATTACGATGGATCACTCAAATTCCGTCCTGATTCAATACATCGTCCTCCAGCAGACTTGTCTCCATGGGTCGATTGCTGCCTCGGGCACCTTATGGCAGGCCTGCTGTGACTCAATGATTTTCGAATCGGACGAAAAGCTGATAGTGAATTGTAACGTTCAGGGCCTCCTAATGACGATGGAACACTCAAATTGCGTCCCGATTCAATACATCGTCCTCCAGCAGACTTGTCTCCATGGGTCTATTGCTGCCAGGGGCACCTTATGGCCGTTCTGCTGTGAGTCAAAGATTTTCGAATCGGACGAAAAACTGATAGTGATTTGTAACATTCAGGGCCACCTAATGACGATGGACCACACAAATTGCGTCCCGATTCAGTACATCGTCCACTAGACGACTTGACTCCATGGGACTATTGCTGTCTCGGGCACCATATGGCCGTTCTGCTGTGACTCTAGATTATTGAATGGGATGAAAAACTGATAGTGAATTGTAACGTTCAGGGCCACCTAATGACGATGGATCACTCAAATTGCGTCCCGATTCAATATATCGTCCTCCAGCAGACTTATCTCCATGGGTCTATTGCTGCCTCGGGCACCTTATGGCCGTTCTGCTGTGAGTCAAAGATTTTCGAATCGGACGAAAAACTGATAGTGAATTGTAACTTTCAGGGCAACCTAATGACGATGGATCACTCAAATTGCGTCCCGATTCAATACATCGTCCTCCAGCCGACTTGTCTCCATGGGTCTATTGCTGCCTCGGGCACCTTATGGCCGTTCTGCTGTGAGTCAAAGATTATTGAATCGGACGAAAAACTGATAGTAAATTGGAACGTTCAGGGCCTCCTAATGACGATGGAACACTCAAATTGCGTCCCGATTCAATACATCGTCCTCCAGCGGACTTGTCTCCATTGGTCTATTGCTGCCTCTGGCACCTAATGGCCGTTCTGCTGTGAGTCAAAGACTTTCGAATCGGACGAAAAACTGAAAGTGAATTGTAACATTCAGGGCCACCTAATGACGATGGACCACGCAAATTGCGTCCCGATTCAATACATCGTCCTCCAGCCGAGTTGACTCCATGGGTCTATTGCTGCCTCGGGCACCTTATGGCCGTTCTGCTGTGAATCTAGATTATCGAATGGGACGAAAAACTTGTAGTGAATTGTAACGTTCAGGGCCACCTAATGACGATGGATCACTCAAATTGCGTCCCGATTCAATACATCGTCCTCCAGCCGACTTGACTCCATGGGTCTATTGCTGCCTGGGGCACCTTATGGCCGTTCTGCTGTGAGTCTAGATTATCGAATGGGACGAAAAACTGATAGTGAATTGTAACTTTCGGGGCCACCTAATGACGATGGATCACTCAAATTGCGTCCCGATTCAATACGTTGTCCTCCAGCAGACTGTCTCCATGGGTCTATTGCAGCCTCGGGCACCTTATGGCCGTTCAGCTGTGACTCAAAGATTTTCGAATCGGACGAAAAACTGATAGTGAATTATAACATTCAGGGCCACCTAATGACGATGGACCACGCAAATTGCGTCCCGATTCAATGCATCGTCCTCCAGCCGAGTTGACTCCATGGGTCTATTGCTGCCTCGGGCACCTTATGGCCGTTCTGCTGTGTATCTAGATTATCGAATGGGACGAAAAACTGATAGTGAATTGTAACGTTCAGGGCCACCTAATGACGATGGATCACTCAAATTGCGTCCCGATTCAATACATCGTCCTCCAGCAGACTTGTCTCCATGGGTCTATTGCTGCCTCGGGCACCTTATGGCCGTTCTGCTGTGAGTCAAAGATTTTCGAATCGGACGAAAAACTGATAGTGAATTGTAACATTCAGGGCCACCTAATGACGATGGACCACACAAATTGCGTCCCGATTCAGTACATCGTCCTCCAGCCGACCTGACTCCATGGGTCTATTGCTGCCTCAGGCACCTTATGGCCGTTCTGCTGTGAGTCTAGATTATCGATTGGGACGAAAAACTGATAGTGAATTGTAACGTTGAGGCCACCTAATTACGATGGATCACTCAAATTCCGTCCTGATTCAATACATCGTCCTCCAGCAGACTTGTCTCCATGGGTCGATTGCTGCCTCGGGCACCTTATGGCAGGCCTGCTGTGACTCAAAGATTTTCGAATCGGACGAAAAGCTGATAGTGAATTGTAACGTTCAGGGCCTCCTAATGACGATGGAACACTCAAATTGCGTCCCGATTCAATACATCGTCCTCCAGCAGACTTGTCTCCATGGGTCTATTGCTGCCTCGGGCACCTTATGGCCGTTCTGCTGTGAGTCAAAGATTTTCGAGACGGACGAAAAACTGATAGTGAATTGTAACATTCAGGGCCACCTAATGACGATGGACCACACAAATTGCGTCCCGATTCAGTACATCGTCCTCCAGCCGACTTGTCTCCATGGGTCTATTGCTGCCTCGGGCACCTTATGGCCGTTCTGCTGTGAGTCAAAGATTTTCGAATCGGACGAAAAACTGATAGTAAATTGGAACGTTCAGGGCCTCCTAATGACGATGGAACACTAAAATTGCGTCCCGATTCAATACATCGTCCTCCAGCGGTCTTGTCTCCATTGGTCTATTGCTGCCTCGGGCACCTAATGGCCGTTCTGCTGTGAGTCTAGATTATCGAATGGGACGAAAAACTGATAGTGAATTGTAACTTTCAGGGCCACCTAATGACGATGGATCACTCATATTGCGTCCCGATTCAATACATCGTCCTCCAGCCGAGTTGACTCCATGGGTCTATTGCTGCCTCGGGCACCTTATGGCCGTTCTGCTGTGAATCTAGATTATCGAATGGGACGAAAAACTTGTAGTGAATTGTAACGTTCAGGGCCACCTAATGACGATGGATCACTCAAATTGCGTCCCGATTCAATACATCGTCCTCCAGCCGACTTGACTCCATGGGTCTATTGCTGCCTGGGGCACCTTATGGCCGTTCTGCTGTGAGTATAGATTATCGAATGGGACGAAAAACTGATAGTGAATTGTAACTTTCAGGGCCACCTAATGACGATGGATCACTCAAATTGCGTCCCGATTCAATACATCGTCCTCCAGCAGACTTGTCTCCATGGGTCGATTGCTGCCTCGGGCACATTATGGCCGTTCTGCTGTGAATCAAAGATTTTCGAATCGGACGAAAAACTGATAGTGATTTCTAACATTCAGGGCCACCTAATGACGATGCACCACACAAATTGCATCCCGATTCAGTACATCGTCCACTAGCCGACTTGACTCCATGGGACTATTGCTGTCTCGGGCACCTTATGGCCGTTCTGCTGTGAGTCTAGATTATAGAATGGGATGAAAAACTGATAGTGAATTGTAACGTTCAGGGCCACCTAATGACGATGGATCACTCAAATTCCGTCCCGATTCAATACATCGTCCTCCAGCAGACTTAACTCCATGGGTCTATTGCTGCCTCGGGCACCTTATGGCAGGCCTGCTGTGACTCAAAAGATTTTCGAATCGGACGAAAAACTGATAGTGAATTGTAACGTTCAGGGCCTCCTAATGACGATGGAACACTCAAATTGCGTCCCGATTCAATACATCGTCCTCCAGCAGACTTGTCTCCATGCGCCTATTGCTGCCTCGGGCACCTTATGGCCGTTCTGCTGTGAGTCAAAGATTTTCGAATCGGACGAAAAACTGATAGTGAATTGTAACTTTCAGGGCCTCCTAATGGCGATGGAACACTCAAATTGCGTCCCGATTCAATACATCGTCCTCCAGCAGACTTGTCTCATTGGGTCGATTGCTGCCTCGGGCACATTATGGCCGTTCTGCTGTGAGTCAAAGATTTTCGAATCGGACGAAAAACTGATAGTGATTTGTAACATTCAGGGCCACCTAATGACGATGGACCACACAAATTGCGTCCCGATTCAGTACATCGTCCACTAGCCGACTTGACTCCATGGGACTATTGCTGTCTCGGGCACCTTATGGCCGTTCTGCTGTGAGTCTAGATTATAGAATGGGATGAAAAACTGATAGTGAATTGTAACGTTCAGGGCCACCTAATGACGATGGATCACTCAAATTCCGTCCCGATTCAATACATCGTCCTCCAGCAGACTTAGCTCCATGGGTCTATTGCTGCCTCGGGCACCTTATGGCAGGCCAGCTGTGACTCAAAGATTTTCGAATCGGACGAAAAACTGATAGTGAATTGTAACGTTCAGGGCCTCCTAATGACGATGGAACACTCAAATTGCGTCCCGATTCAATACATCGTCCTCCAGCAGACTTGTCTCCATGCGCCTATTGCTGCCTCGGGCACCTTATAGCCGTTCTGCTGTTAGTCAAAGATTTTCGAATCGGACGAAAAACTGATAGTGAATTGTAACTTTCGGGGCCTCCTAATGACGATGGAACACTCAAATTGCGTCCCGATTCAATACATCGTCCTCCAGCAGACTTGTCTCCATGGGTTTATTGCTGCCTCGGGCACCTTATGGCCGTTCTGCTGTGAGTCAAAGATTTTCGAATCGGACGAAAAACTGATAGTGAATTGTAACGTTCAGGGCCACCTAATGACGATGGATCACTCAAATTGCTTCCCGATTCAATACATTGTCCTCCAGCCGACATGTCTCCATGGGTCTATTGCTGCCTTGGCACCTAGTGGCCGTTCTGCTGTGAGTCAAAGATTTACGAATCGGACGAAAAACTGATAGTGAATTGTAACGTTCAGGGCCACCTAATGACGATGGATCACTCAAATTGCGTCCCGATTCAATACGTTGTCCTCCAGCAGACTGTCTCCATGGGTCTATTGCAGCCTCGGGCACCTTATGGCCGTTCAGCTGTGACTCAAAGATTTTCGAATCGGACGAAAAACTGATAGTGAATTATCACATTCAGGGCCACCTAATGACGATGGACCACGCAAATTGCGTCCCGATTCAATGCATCGTCCTCCAGCCGAGTTGACTCCATGGGTCTATTGCTGCCTCGGGCACCTTATGGCCGTTCTGCTGTGAGTCAAAGATTTTCGAATCGGACGAAAAACTGATAGTGATTTGTAACATTCAGGGCCACCTAATGACGATGGACCACACAAATTGCGTCCCGATTCAGTACATCGTCCACTAGCCGACTTGACTCCATGGGACTATTGCTGTCTCGGGCACCATATGGCCGTTCTGCTGTGAGTCTAGATTATTGAATGGGATGAAAAACTGATAGTGAATTGTAACGTTCAGGGCCACCTAATGACGATGGATCACTCAAATTGCGTCCCGATTCAATATATCGTCCTCCAGCAGACTTATCTCCATGGGTCTATTGCTGCCTCGGGCACCTTATGGCCGTTCTGCTGTGAGTCAAAGATTTTCGAATCGGACGAAAAACTGATAGTGAATTGTAACTTTCAGGGCAACCTAATGACGATGGATCACTCAAATTGCGTCCCGATTCAATACATCGTCCTCCAGCCGACTTGTCTCCATGGGTCTATTGCTGCCTCGGGCACCTTATGGCCGTTCTGCTGTGAATCTAGATTATCGAATGGGACGAAAAACTTGTAGTGAATTGTAACGTTCAGGGCCACCTAATGACGATGGATCACTCAAATTGCGTCCCGATTCAATACATCGTCCTCCAGCCGACTTGACTCCATGGGTCTATTGCTGCCTGGGGCACCTTATGGCCGTTCTGCTGTGAGTCTAGATTATCGAATGGGACGAAAAACTGATAGTGAATTGTAACTTTCAGGGCCACCTAATGACGATGGATCACTCAAATTGCGTCCCGATTCAATACATCGTCCTCCAGCAGACTTGTCTCCATGCGCCTATTGCTGCCTCGGGCACCTTATGGCCGTTCTGCTGTGAGTCAAAGATTTTCGAATCGGACGAAAAACTGATAGTGAATTGTAACGTTCAGGGCCACCTAATGACGATGGATCACTCAAATTGCTTCCCGATTCAATACATTGTCCTCCAGCCGACATGTCTCCATGGGTCTATTGCTGCCTTGGCACCTAGTGGCCGTTCTGCTGTGAGTCAAAGATTTTCGAATCGGACGAAAAACTGATAGTGAATTGTAACGTTCAGGGCCACCTAATGACGATGGATCACTCAAATTGCGTCCCGATTCAATACGTTGTCCTCCAGCAGACTGTCTCCATGGGTCTATAGCAGCCTCGGGCACCTTATGGCCGTTCAGCTGTGACTCAAAGATTTTCGAATCGGACGAAAAACTGATAGTGAATTATATCATTCAGGGCCACCTAATGACGATGGACCACGCAAATTGCGTCCCGATTCAATGCATCGTCTTCCAGCCGAGTTGACTCCATGGGTCTATTGCTGCCTCGGGCACCTTATGGCCGTTCTGCTGTGTATCTAGATTATCGAATGGGACGAAAAACTGATAGTGAATTGTAACGTTCAGGGCCACCTAATGACGATGGATCACTCAAATTGCGTCCCGATTCAATACATCGTCCTCCAGCAGACTTGTCTCCATGGGTCTATTGCTGCCTCGGGCACCTTATGGCCGTTCTGCTGTGAGTCAAAGATTTTCGAATCGGACGAAAAACTGATAGTGAATTGTAACATTCAGGGCCACCTAATGACGATGGACCACACAAATTGCGTCCCGATTCAGTACATCGTCCTCCAGCCGACCTGACTCCATGGGTCTATTGCTGCCTCAGGCACCTTAGGGCCGTTCTGCTGTGAGTCTAGATTATCGATTGGGACGAAAAACTGATAGTGAATTGTAATGTTGAGGGCCACCTAATTACGATGGATCACTCAAATTCCGTCCTGATTCAATACATCGTCCTCCAGCAGACTTGTCTCCATGGGTCGATTGCTGCCTCGGGCACCTTATGGCAGGCCTGCTGTGACTCAAAGATTTTCGAATCGGACGAAAAGCTGATAGTGAATTGTAACGTTCAGGGCCTCCTAATGACGATGGAACACTCAAATTGCGTCCCGATTCAATACATCGTCCTCCAGCAGACTTGTCTCCATTGCTGCCTCGGGCACCTTATGGCCGTTCTGCTGTGAGTCAAAGATTTTCGAATCGGACGAAAAACTGATAGTGAATTGTAACATTCAGGGCCACCTAATGACGATGGACCACACAAATTGCGTCCCGATTCAGTACATCGTCCTCCAGCCGACCTGACTCCATGGGTCTATTGCTGCCTCAGGCACCTTATGGCCGTTCTGCTGTGAGTCTAGATTATCGAATGGGACGAAAAACTGATAGTGAATTGTAACATTCAGGGCCACCTAATGACGATGGACCACACAAATTGCGTCCCGATTCAGTACATCGTCCTCCAGCCGACCTGTCTCCATGGGTCTATTGCTGCCTCGGGCACCTTATGGCCGTTCTGCTGTGAGTCAAAAATTTTCGAATCGGACGAAAAACTGATAGTAAATTGGAACGTTCAGGGCCTCCTAATGACGATGGAACACTCAAATTGCGTCCCGATTCAATACATCGTCCTCCAGCGGACTTGTCTCCATTGGTCTATTGCTGCCTCGGGCACCTAATGGCCGTTCTGCTGTGAGTCAAAGACTTTCGAATCGGACGAAAAACTGATAGTGAATTGTAACATTCAGGGCCACCTAATGACGATGGACCACGCAAATTGCGTCCCGATTCAATACATCGTCCTCCAGCCGAGTTGACTCCATGGGTCTATTGCTGCCTCGGGCACCTTATGGCCGTCCTGCTGTGAATCTAGATTATCGAATGGGACGAAAAACTGGTAGTGAATTGTAACGTTCAGGGCCACCTAATGACGATGGATCACTCAAATTGCGTCCCGATTCAATACATCGTCCTCCAGCCGACTTGTCTCCATGTGTCTATTGCTGCCTCGGGCACCTTATGGCCGTTCTGCTGTGAGTCTAGATTATCGAATGGGACGAAAAACTGATAGTGAATTGTAACGTTGAGGGCCACCTTATAACGATGGATCACTCAAATTGCGTCCCGATTCAATACATCGTCCTCCAGCAGACTTGTTTCCATGGGTCGGTTGCTGCCTCGGGCACATTATGGCCGTTCTGCTGTGAGTCAAAGATTTTCGAATCGGACAAAAAATTGATAGTGATTTGTAACATTCAGGGCCACCTAATGACGATGGAACACTAAAATTGCGTCCCGATTCAATACATCGGCCTCCAGCAGACTTGACTTCATGGGTCTATTGCTGCCTCGGGCATCTTATGGCCGTTCTGCTGTGAGTCAAAGATTTTCGAATCGGACGAAAAACTGATAGTGAATTGTAACGTTCAGGGCCACCTAATGACGATGGATCACTCAAATTGCGTCCCGATTCAATACATCGTCCTCCAGCCGACTTGACTCCGTGGGTCTATTGCTGCCTCGGGCACCTTATGGCTTTTCTGCTGTGAGTCTAGATTATCGAATGGGACAAAAAACTGATAGTGAATTGTAACGTTCAGGGCCTCCTAATGACGATGGATCACTCAAATTGCGTCCCGATTCAATACATCGTCCTCCAGCAGACTTGTCTCCACGGGTCTATTGCTGCCTTGGGCACCTTATGGCCGTTCTGCTGTGAGTCTAGATTATCGAATGGGACAAAAAACTGATAGTGAATTGTAACGTTCAGGGCCTCCTAATGACGATGGATCACTCAAATTGCGTCCCGATTCAATACATCGTCCTATAGCAGACTTGTCTCCATGGGTCGATTGCTGCCTCGGTCACCTAATGGCCGTACTGCTGTGAATCTAGATTATCGAATGGGACGAAAAACTGATAGTGAATTGTAACGTTCAGGCCACCTAATGATGTTGGATCACTCAAATTGCGTCCCGATTCAATACATCGTCCCCAGCCGACTTGTCTCCATGGGTCTATTGCTGCCTCGGGCACCTTTTGGCCGTTTTGCTGTGAGTCTAGATTATCGAATGGGACGAAAAACTGATAGTGAATTGTAACGTTCAGGGCCACCTAATGACGATGGATCACTCAAATTGCATCCTGATTCAATACATCGTCCTCCAGCAGACTTGACTCCATGGGTCTATTGCTGCCTCGGGCACCTTATGGCCGTTCTGCTGTGAGTCAAAGATTTTCGAATCGGACGAAAAACGGATAGTGAATTGTAACTTTCAGGGCACCTAATGACGATGGATCACTCAAATTGCGACCCGATTCAATACATCGTCCTCCAGCAGACTTGTCTCCATGGGTCGATTGCTGCCTCGGGCACCTTATGGCCGTTCTGCAGTGAGTCAAAGATTTTCGAATCGGACGAAAAACTGATATTCATTTGTAACATTCAGGGCCACCTAATGACGATGGACCACACAAATTGCGTCCCGATTCAGTACATCGTCCACTAGCCGACTTGACTCCATGGGACTATTGCTGCCTCGGGCACCTTATGGCCGTTCTGCTGTGAGTCTAGATTATCGAATTGGACGAAAAACTGATAGTGAATTGTAACGTTCAGGGTTACCTAATGACGATGGATCACTCAAATTGCGTCCCGATTCAATACATCGTCCTCCAGCCTCGGGCACCTTATGGCCGTTCTGCTGTGAGTCTAGATTATCGAATGGGACGAAAAACTGATAGTGAATTGTAATGTTCAGGGCCTCCTAATGACGATGGATCACTCAAATTGCGTCCCGATTCAATACATCGTACTCCAGCCGACTTGACTCCATGGGTCTATTGCTGCCTCGGGCACCTTATGGCCGTTCTGCTGTGAGTCTAGATTATCGAATGGGACGAAAATCTGATAGTGAATTGTAACGTTCAGGGCCTCCTAATGACGATGGATCACTCAAATTGCGTCCCGATTCAATACATCGTCCCCAGCCGACTTGTCTCCATGGGTCTATTGCTGCCACGGGCACCTTATGGCCGTTCTGCTGTGAGTCTAGATTATCGAATGGAACGAAAAACTGATAGTGAATTGTAACGTTCAGGGCCACCTAATGACGATTGATCACTCAAATTGCGTCCTGATTCAATACATCGTCCTCCAGCAGACTTGACTTCATGGGTCTATTGCTGCCTCGGGCACCTTATGGCCGTTCTGCTGTGAGTCAAAGATTTTCGAATGGGACGAAAAACTGATAGTGAATTGTAACTTTCAGGGCCACCTAATGACGATGGATCACTCAAATTGCGTCCCGATTCAATACATCGTCCTCCAGCAGACTTGTCTCCATGGGTCGATTGCTGCCTTGGGCACCTTATGGCCGTTCTGCTGTGAGTGAAAGATTGTCGAATCGGACGAAAAACTGATAGTGATTTGTAACATTCAGGGCCACCTAATGACGATGGACCACACAAATTGCGTCCCGATTCAGTACATCGTCCACTAGCCGACTTGACTCCATGGGACTATAGCTGCCTCGGGCACCTTATGGCCGTTCTGCTGTGAGTCTAGATTATAGAATGGGATGAAAAACTGATAGTGAATTGTAACGTTCAGGGCCTCCTAATGACGATGGATCACTCAAATTGCGTCCCGATTCAATACATCGTCCTCCAGCAGACTTGTCTCCATGGGTCTATTGCTGCCTCGGGCACCTTATGGCCGTTCTGCTGTGAGTCTAGATTATCGAATGGGACGAAAAACTGATAGTGAATTGTAACGTTCAGGGCTACCTAATGACGATGGATCTCTCAAATTGCGTCCCGATTCAATACATCGTCCTCCAGCCGACTTGACTCCATGGGTCTATTGCTGCCTCGGGCACCTTATGGCCGTTCTGCTGTGAGTCTAGATTATCGAATGGGACGAAAAACTGATAGTGAATTGTAACGTTCAGGGCCTCCTAATGACGATGGATCACTCAAATTGCGTCCCGATTCAATACATCATCCTCCAGCCGACTTGACTCCATGGGTCTATTGCTGCCTCGGGCACCTTATGGCCGTTCTGCTGTGAGTCTAGATTATCGAATGGGACGAAAAACTGATAGTGAATTGTAACGTTCACGGTCACCTAATGACGATGGATCACTCAAATTGCGTCCCGATTCAATACATCGTCCTCCAGCAGACTTGTCTCCATGGGTCTATTGCTGCCTCGGGCACCTTATGGCCGTTCTGCTGTGAGTCTAGATTATCGAATGGGACGAAAAACTGATAGTGAATTGTAACGTTCAGGGCCTCCTAATGACGATGGAACACTCAAATTGCGTCCAGATTCAATACATCATCCTCCAGCAGACTTGTCTCCATGGGTCGATTGCTGCCTCGGGCACCTAATGGCCGTTCTGCTGTGAGTCAAAGATTTTCGAATCGGACGAAAAACTGATAGTGATTTGTAACATTCAGGGCCACCTACTGACGATGGACCAGACAAATTGCGTCCCGATTCAATACATCGTCCTCCAGCCGACTTGACTCCATGGGTCTATTGCTGCCTCGGGCACCTTATGGCCGTTCTGCTGTGAGTCTATAGTATCGAATGGGACGAAAATCTGATAGTGAATTGTAACGTTCAGGGCCTCCTAATGACGATGGATCTCTCAAATTACGTACCGATTCAATACATCGTCCTCCAGCAGACTTGTCTCCATGGGTCTATTGCTGCCTCGGGCACCTTATGGCAGGCCTGCTGTGACTCAAAGATTTTCGAATCGGACGAAAAACTGATAGTGAATTGTAACGTTCAGGGCCTCCTAATGACGATGGAACACTCAAATTGCGTCCCGATTCAATACATCGTCCTCCAGCCGACTTGACTCCATGGGTCTATTGCTGCCTCGGCACCTTATGGCCGTTCTGCTGTTAGTCTAGATTATCGAATGGGACGAAAAACTGATATTGAATTGTAACATTCAGGGCCACCTAATGACGATGGACCACGCAAATTGCGTCCCGATTCAATACATCGTCCTCCAGCCGAGTTGACTCAATGGGTCTATTGCTGCCTCGGGCACCTTATGGCCGTTTAGCTGTGAATCTAGATTATCGAATGGGACGAAAAATTGATAGTGAATTGCAACGTTCAGGGCCACCTAATGACGATGGATCACTCAAATTGCGTTCCGATTCAATACATCGTCCCCAGCCGACTTGTCTCCATGGGTCTATTGCTGCCTCGGGCACCTTATGGCCGTTCTGCTGTGAGTCTAGATTATCGAATGGGACGAAAAACTGATAGTGATTTGTAACATTCAGGGCCACCTAATGACGATGGACCACACAAATTGCGTCCCGATTCAGTACATCGTCCACTAGCCGACTTGACTCCATGGGACTATTGCTGCCTCGGGCACCTTATGGCCGTCCTGCTGTGAGTCTAGATTATAGAATGGGATGAAAAACTGATAGTGAATTGTAACGTTCAGGGCCACCTAATGACGATGGATCACTCAAATTGCGTCCCGATTTAATACATCGTCCTCCAGCAGACTTGTCTCCATGGGTCGATTGCTGCCTTGGGCATCTTATGGCCGTTCTGCTGTGAGTCAAAGACTTTCGAATCGGACGAAAAACTGAAAGTGAATTGTAACATTCAGGGCCACCTAATGACGATGGACCACGCAAATTGCGTCCCGATTCAATACATCGTCCTCCAGCCGAGTTGACTCCATGGGTCTATTGCTGCCTCGGGCACCTTATGGCCGTTCTGCTGTGAATCTAGATTGTCGAATGGGACGAAAAACTTGTAGTGAATTGTAACGTTCAGGGCCACCTAATGACGATGGATCACTCAAATTGCGTCCCGATTCAATACATCGTCCTCCAGCCGACTTGACTCCATGGGTCTATTGCTGCCTGGGGCACCTTATGGCCGTTCTGCTGTGAGTCTAGATTATCGAATGGGACGAAAAACTGATAGTGAATTGTAACTTTCAGGGCCACCTAATGACGATGGATCACTCAAATTGCGTCCCGATTCAATACATCGTCCTCCAGCAGACTTGTCTCCATGCGCCTATTGCTGCCTCGGGCACCTTATGGCCGTTCTGCTGTGAGTCAAAGATTTTCGAATCGGACGAAAAACTGATAGTGAATTGTAACGTTCAGGGCCACATAATGACGATGGATCACTCAAATTGCTTCCCGATTCAATACATTGTCCTCCAGCCGACATGTCTCCATGGGTCTATTGCTGCCTTGGCACCTAGTGGCCGTTCTGCTGTGAGTCAAAGATTTTCGAATCGGACGAAAAACTGATAGTGAATTGTAACGTTCAGGGCCACCTAATGACGATGGATCACTCAAATTGCGTCCCGATTCAATACGTTGTCCTCCAGCAGACTGTCTCCATGGGTCTATTGCAGCCTCGGGCACCTTATGGCCGTTCAGCTGTGACTCAAAGATTTTCGAATCGGACGAAAAACTGATAGTGAATTATAACATTCAGGGCCACCTAATGACGATGGAACACGCAAATTGCGTCCCGATTCAATGCATCGTCCTCCAGCCGAGTTGACTCCATGGGTCTATTGCTGCCTCGGGCACCTTATGGCCGTTCTGCTGTGTATCTAGATTATCGAATGGGACGAAAAACTGATAGTGAATTGTAACGTTCAGGGCCACCTAATGACGATGGATCACTCAAATTGCGTCCCGATTCAATACATCGTCCTCCAGCAGACTTGTCTCCATGGGTCTATTGCTGCCTCGGGCACCTTATGGCCGTTCTGCTGTGAGTCAAAGATTTTCGAATCGGACGAAAAACTGATAGTGAATTGTAACATTCAGGGCCACCTAATGACGATGGACAACACAAATTGCGTCCTGATTCAGTACATCGTCCTCCAGCCGACCTGACTCCATGGGTCTATTGCTGCCTCAGGCACCTTATGGCCGTTCTGCTGTGAGTCTAGATTATCGATTGGGACGAAAAACTGATAGTGAATTGTAACGTTGAGGGCCACCTAATTACGATGGATCACTCAAATTCCGTCCTGATTCAATACATCGTCCTCCAGCAGACTTGTCTCCATGGGTCGATTGCTGCCTCGGGCACCTTATGGCAGGCCTGCTGTGACTCAAAGATTTTCGAATCGGACGAAAAGCTGATAGTGAATTGTAACGTTCAGGGCCTCCTAATGACGATGGAACACTCAAATTGCGTCCCGATTCAATACATCGTCCTCCAGCAGACTTGTCTCCATGGGTCTATTGCTGCCTCGAGCACCTTATGGCCGTTCTGCTGTGAGTCAAAGATTTTCGAATCGGACGAAAAACTGATAGTGAATTGTAACATTCAGGGCCACCTAATGACGATGGACCACACAAATTGCGTCCCGATTCAGTACATCGTCCTCCAGCCGACCTGACTCCATGGGTCTATTGCTGCCTCAGGCACCTTATGGCCGTTCTGCTGTGAGTCTAGATTATCGAATGGGACGAAAAACTGATAGTGAATTGTAACATTCAGGGCCACCTAATGACGATGGACCACACAAATTGCGTCCCGATTCAGTACATCGTCCTCCAGCCGACCTGTCTCCATGGGTCTATTGCTGCCTCGGGCACCTTATGGCCGTTCTGCTGTGAGTCAAAAATTTTCGAATCGGACGAAAAACTGATAGTAAATTGGAACGTTCAGGGCCTCCTAATGACGATGGAACACTCAAATTGCGTCCCGATTCAATACATCGTCCTCCAGCGGACTTGTCTCCATTGGTCTATTGCTGCCTCGGGCACCTAATGGCCGTTCTGCTGTGAGTCAAAGACATTCGAATCGGACGAAAAACTGATAGTGAATTGTAACATTCAGGGCCACCTAATGACGATGGACCACGCAAATTGCGTCCCGATTCAATACATCGTCCTCCAGCCGAGTAGACTCCATGGGTCTATTGCTGCCTCGGGCACCTTATGGCCGTCCTGCTGTGAATCTAGATTATCGAATGGGACGAAAAACTGGTAGTGAATTGTAACGTTCAGGGCCACCTAATGACGATGGATCACTCAAATTGCGTCCCGATTCAAGACATCGTCCTCCAGCCGACTTGTCTCCATGTGTCTATTGCTGCCTCGGGCACCTTATGGCCGTTCTGCTGTGAGTCTAGATTATCGAATGGGACGAAAAACTGATAGTGAATTGTAACGTTGAGGGCCACCTAATAACGATGGATCACTCAAATTGCGTCCCGATTCAATACATCGTCCTCCAGCAGACTTATCTCCATGGGTCTATTGCTGCCTCGGGCACCTTATGGCAGCCCTGCTGTGACTCAAAGATTTTCGAATCGGACGAAAAACTGATAGTGAATTGTAACGTTCAGGGCCTCCTAATGACGATGGAACACTCAAATTGCGTCCCGATTCAATACATCGTCCTCCAGCAGGCTTGTCTCCATGGGTCTATTGTTGCCTCGGGCACCTGTTGGCCGTTCTGCTGTGAGTCAAAGATTTTCGAATCGTACGAAAAACTGATAGTGAATTGTAACTTTCAGGGCAACCTATTGACGATGGATCACTCAAATTGCGTCCCGATTCAGTACATCGTCCACTAGCCGACTTGACTCCATGGGACTATTGCTGCCTCGGGCACCTTATGGCCGTTCTGCTGTGAGTCTAGATTATCGAATGGGATGAAAAACTGATAGTGAATTGTAACGTTCATGGCCACCTAATGACGATGGATCACTCAAATTGCGTCCCGATTCAATACATTGTCCTCCAGCAGACTGTCTCCATGGGTCTATTGCAGCCTCGGGCACCTTATGGCCGTTCAGCTGTGACTCAAAGATTTTCGAATCGGACGAAAAACTGATAGTGAATTGTAACGTTCAGGGCCTCCTAATGACGATGGAACACTAAAATTGCGTCCCGATTCAATACATCGGCCTCCAGCAGACTTGACTTCATGGGTCTATTGCTGCCTCGGGCATCTTATGGCCGTTCTGCTGTGAGTCAAAGATTTTCGAATCGGACGAAAAACTGATAGTGAATTGTAACGTTCAGGGCCACCTAATGACGATGGATCACTCAAATTGCGTCCCGATTCAATACATTGTCCTCCAGCCGACTTGACTCCGTGGGTCTATTGCTGCCTCGGGCACCTTATGGCCGTTCTGCTGTGAGTCTAGATTATCGAATGGGACAAAAAACTGATAGTGAATTGTAACGTTCAGGGCCTCCTAATGACGATGGATCACTCAAATTGCGTCCCGATTCAATACATCGTCCTCCAGCAGACTTGTCTCCACGGGTCTATTGCTGCCTTGGGCACCTTATGGCCGTTCTGCTGTGAGTCTAGATTATCGAATGGGACAAAAAACTGATAGTGAATTGTAACGTTCAGGGCCACCTAATGACGATGGATCACTCAAATTGCGTCCCGATTCAATACATCGTCCTATAGCAGACTTGTCTCCATGGGTCGATTGCTGCCTCGGGCACCTAATGGCCGTTCTGCTGTGAGTCAAAGATTTTCGACTCGGACGAAAAACTGATAGTGAATTGTAACATTCAGGGCCACCTAATGACGATGGACCACGCAAATTGCGTCCCGATTCAATACATCGTCCTCCAGCCGAGTTGACTCCATGGGTCTATTGCTGCCACGGGCACCTTATGGCCGTACTGCTGTGAATCTAGATTATCGAATGGGACGAAAAACTGATAGTGAATTGTAACGTTCAGGCCACCTAATGATGTTGGATCACTCAAATTGCGTCCCGATTCAATACATCGTCCCCAGCCGACTTGTCTCCATGGGTCTATTGCTGCCTCGGGCACCTTATGGCCGTTTTGCTGTGAGTCTAGATTATCGAATGGGACGAAAAACTGATAGTGAATTGTAACGTTCAGGGCCTCCTAATGACGATGGATCACGCAAATTGCGTCCCGATTCAATACATCATCCTCCAGCCGACTTGACTCCATGGGTCTATTGCTGCCTCGGGCACCTTATGGCCGTTCTGCTGTGAGTCTAGATTATCGAATGGGACGAAAAACTGATAGTGAATTGTAACGTTCAGGGTCACCTAATGACGATGGATCACTCAAATTGCGTCCCGATTCAATACATCGTCCTCCAGCAGACTTGTCTCAATGGGTCTATTGCTGCCTCGGGCACCTTATGGCCGTTCTGCTGTGAGTCTAGATTATCGAATGGGACGAAAAACTGATAGTGAATTGTAACGTTCAGGGTCACCTAATGACGATGGATCACTCAAATTGCGTCCCGATTCAATACATCGTCCTCCAGCAGACTTGTCTCCATGGGTCGATTGCTGCCTCGGGCACCTAATGGCCGTTCTGCTGTGAGTCAAAGATTTTCGAATCGGACGAAAAACTGATAGTGAATTGTAACATTCAGGGCCACCTAATGAAGATGGGCCACGCAAATTGCGTCGCGATTCAATACATCGTCCTCCAGCCGAGTTGACTCCATGGGTCTATTGCTGCCTCGGGCACCTTATGGCCGTTCTGCTGTGAATCTAGATTATCGAATGGGACGAAAAACTGATAGTGAATTGTAACGTTCAGGGCCACCTATTGACGATGGATCAGTCAAATTGCGTCCCGATTCAATACATCGTCCCCAGCCGACTTGACTCCATGGGACTATTGCTGCCTCGGGCAGCTTATGGCCGTTCTGCTGTGAGTCAAGATTATAGAATGGGATGAAAAACTGATAGTGAATTGTAACGATCAGGGCCACCTAATGACGATGGATCACTCAAATTGCGTCCCGATTCAATACATCGTCCTCCAGCAGACTTGTCTCCATGGGTCTATTGCTGCCTCGGGCACCTTATGGCAGGCCTGCTGTGACTCAAAGATTTTCGAATCGGACGAAAAACTGATAGTGAATTGAAACGTTCAGGGCCTCCTAATGACGATGGAACACTAAAATTGCGTCCCGATTCAATACATCGGCCTCCAGCCGACTTGACTCCATGGGTCTATTGCTGCCTCGGCACCTTATGGCCGTTCTGCTGTGAGTCTAGATTATCGAATGGGACGAAAAACTGATAGTGAATTGTAACGTGCAGGGCCTCCTAATGACGATGGAACACTCAAATTGCGTCCCGATTCAATACATCATCCTCCAGCAGACTTGTCTCCATGGGTCGATTGCTGCCTCGGGCACCTAATGGCCGTTCTGCTGTGAGTCAAAGATTTTCGAATCGGACGAAAAACTGATAGTGATTTGTAACATTCAGGGCCACCTACTGACGATGGACCAGACAAATTGCGTCCCGATTCAATACATCGTCCTCCAGCCGACTTGACTCCATGGGTCTATTGCTGCCTCGGGCACCTTATGGCCGTTCTGCTGTGAGTCTATATTATCGAATGGGACGAAAATCTGATAGTGAATTGTAACGTTCAGGGCCTCCTAATGACGATGGATCTCTCAAATTACGTACCGATTCAATACATCGTCCTCCAGCAGACTTGTCTCCATGGGTCTATTGCTGCCTCGGGCACCTTATGGCAGGCCTGCTGTGACTCAAAGATTTTCGAATCGGACGAAAAACTGATAGTGAATTGTAACGTTCAGGGCCTCCTAATGACGATGGAACACTCAAATTGCGTCCCGATTCAATACATCGTCCTCCAGCCGACTTGACTCCATGGGTCTATTGCTGCCTCGGCACCTTATGGCCGTTCTGCTGTTAGTCTAGATTATCGAATGGGACGAAAAACTGATATTGAATTGTAACATTCAGGGCCACCTAATGACGATGGACCACGCAAATTGCGTCCCGATTCAATACATCGTCCTCCAGCCGAGTTGACTCCATGGGTCTATTGCTGCCTCGGTCACCTTATGGCCGTTTAGCTGTGAATCTAGATTATCGAATGGGACGTAAAATTGATAGTGAATTGCAACGTTCAGGGCCACCTAATGACGATGGATCACTCAAATTGCGTCCCGATTCAATACATCGTCCCCAGCCGACTTGTCTCCATGGGTCTATTGCTGCCTCGGGCACCTTATGGCCGTTCTGCTGTGAGTCTAGATTATCGAATGGGACGAAAAACTGATAGTGAATTGTAACGTTCAGGGCCACCTAATGACGATGGATCACTCAAATTGCGTCCTGATTCAATACATCGGACTCCAGCAGACTTGTCTTCATGGGTCTATTGCTGCCTCGGGCACCTTATGGCCGTTCTGCTGTGAGTCAAAGATTTTCGAATCGGACGAAAAACTGATAGTGAATTGTAACTTTCAGGGCCACCTAATGACGATGGATCACTCAAATTGCGTCCCGATTTAATACATCGTCCTCCAGCAGACTTGTCTCCATGAGTCGATTGCTGCCTTGGGCATCTTATGGCCGTTCTGCTGTGAGTCAAAGATTTTCGAATCGGACGAAAAACTGATAGTGATTTGTAACATTCAGGGCCACCTAATGACGATGGACCACACAAATTGCGTCCCGATTCAGTACATCGTCCACTAGCCGACTTGACTCCATGGGACTATTGCTGCCTCGGGCACCTTATGGCCGTCCTGCTGTGAGTCTAGATTATAGAATGGGATGAAAAACTGATAGTGAATTGTAACGTTCAGGGCCACCTAATGACGATGGATCACTCACATTGCGTCCCGATTCAATACATCGTCCTCCAGCAGACTTGTCTCCATGGGTCTATTGCTGCCTCGGGCACCTTATGGCCGTTCTGCTGTGAGTCTAGATTATCGAATGGGACGAAAAACTGATAGTGAATTGTAACGTTCAGGGCCACCTAATGACGATGGATCTCTCAAATTGCGTCCCGATTCAATACATCGTCCTCCAGCCGACTTGACTCCATGGGTCTATTGCTGCCTCGGGCACCTTATGGCCGTTCTGCTGTGAGTCTAGATTATCGAATGAGACGAAAAACTGATAGTGAATTGTAACGTTCAGGGCCTCCTAATGACGATGGATCACTCAAATTGCGTCCCGATTCAATACATCGTCCTCCAGCCGACTTGACTCCATGGGTCTATTGCTGACTCGGGCACCTGATCGCCTTTCTGCTGTGAGTCTAGATTATCGAATGGGACGAAAAACTGATAGTGAATTGTAACGTTCAGGGCCTCCTAATGACGATGGATCACTCAAATTGCGTCCCGAATCAATACATCGTCCTCCAGCAGACTTGTCTCCATGGGTCGATTGCATCCTCGGGCACCTAATGGCCGTTCTGCTGTGAGTCAAAGATTTTCGAATCGGACGAAAAACTGATAGTGAATTCAGGTCCACCTAATGACGATGGCCCACGCAAATTCCGTCCCGATTCAATACATCGTCCTCCAGCCGAGTTGACTCCATGGGTCTATTACTGCCTCGGGCACCTTATGGCCGTTCTGCTGTGAATCTAGATTATCGAATGGGACGAAAAACTGATAGTGAATTGTAACGTTCAGGGCCACCTAATGACGATGGATCACTCAAGTTGCGTCCCGATTCAATACATCGTCCCCAGCCGACTTGACTCCATGGGACTATTGCTGCCTCGGGCACCTTATGGCCGTTCTGCTGTGAGTCAAGATTATAGAATGGGATGAAAAACTGATAGTGAATTGTAACGTTCAGGGCCACCTAATGACGATGGATCACTCAAATTGCGTCCCGATTCAATACATCGTCCTCCAGCAGACTTGTCTCCATGGGTCTATTGCTGCCTCGGGCACCTTATGGCAGTAGTGCTGTGACTCAAAGATTTTCGAATCGGACGAAAAACTGATAGTGAATTGTAACGTTCAGGGCCTCCTAATGACGATGGAACACTCAAATTGCGTCCCGATTCAATACATCGTCCTCCAGCCGACTTGACTCCATGGGTCTATTGCTGCCTCGGGCACCTTATGGCCGTTCTGCTGTGAGTCAAAGATTTTCGAATCGGACGAAAAACTGATAGTGAATTGTAACGTTCAGGGCCACCTAATGACGATGGATCACTCAAATTGCGTCCCGATTCAATACATCGTCCTCCAGCAGACTTGTCTCCATGGGTCTATTGCTGCCTCGGGCACCTTATGGCCGTTCTGCTGTGAGTCTAGATTATCGAATGGGACAAAAAACTGATAGTGAATTGTAACGTTCAGGGCCTCCTAATGACGATGGATCACTCAAATTGCGTCCCGATTCAATACATCGTCCTATAGCAGACTTGTCTCCATGGGTCGATTGCTGCCTCGGGCACCTAATGGCCGTTCTGCTGTGAGTCAAAGATTTTCGACTCGGACGAAAAACTGATAGTGAATTGTAACTTTCAGGGCACCTAATGACGATGGATCACTCAAATTGCGACCCGATTCAATACATCGTCCTCCAGCAGACTTGTCTCCATGGGTCGATTACTGCCTCGGGCACCTTATGGCCGTTCTGCAGTGAGTCAAAGATTTTCGAATCGGACGAAAAACTGATAGTGATTTGTAACATTCAGGGCCACCTAATGACGATGGACCACACAAATTGCGTCCCGATTCAGTACATCGTCCACTAGCCGACTTGACTCGCTGGGACTATTGCTGCCTCGGGCACCTTATGGCCGTTCTGCTGTGAGTCTAGATTATCGAATTGGACGAAAAACTGATAGTGAATTGTAACGTTCAGGGTTACCTAATGACGATGGATCACTCAAATTGCGTCCCGATTCTATACATCGTCCTCCAGCCTCGGGCACCTTATGGCCGTTCTGCTGTGAGTCTAGATTATCGAATGGGACGAAAAACTGATAGTGAATTGTAATGTTCAGGGCCTCCTAATGACGATGGATCACTCAAATTGCGTCCCGATTCAATACATCGTACTCCAGCCGACTTGACTCCATGGGTCTATTGCTGCCTCGGGCACCTTATGGCCGTTCTGCTGTGAGTCTAGATTATCGAATGGAACGAAAAACTGATAGTGAATTGTAACGTTCAGGGCCACCTAATGACGATTGATCACTCAAATTGCGTCCTGATTCAATACATCGTCCTCCAGCAGACTTGACTTCATGGGTCTATTGCTGCCTCGGGCACCTTATGGCCGTTCTGCTGTTAGTCAAAGATTTTCGAATGGGACGAAAAACTGATAGTGAATTGTAACTTCAGGGCCACCTAATGACGATGGATCACTCAAATTGCGTCCCGATTCAATACATCGTCCTCCAGCAGACTTGTCTCCATGGGTCGATTGCTGCCTTGGGCACCTTATGGCCGTTCTGCTGTGAGTGAAAGATTGTCGAATCGGACGAAAAACTGATAGTGAATTGTAACGTTCAGGGCCTCCTAATGACGATGGATCACTCAAATTGCGTCCCGATTCAATACATCATCCTCCAGCCGACGTGACTCCATGGGTCTATTGCTGCTTCGGGCACCTTATGGCCGTTCTGCTGTGAGTCTAGATTATCGAATGGGACGAAAAACTGATAGTGAATTGTAACGTTCAGGGTCACCTAATGACGATGGATCACTCAAATTGCGTCCCGATTCAATACATCGTCCTCCAGCAGACTTGTCTCCATGGGTCTATTGCTGCCTCGGGCACCTTATGGCCGTTCTGCTGTGAGTCTAGATTATCGAATGGGACGAAAAACTGATAGTAAATTGTAACGTTCAGGGTCACCTAATGACGGTGGATCACTCAAATTGCGTCCCGATTCAATACATCGACCTCCAGCAGACTTGTCTCCATGGGTCGATTGCTGCCTCGGGCACCTAATGGCCGTTCTGCTGTGAGTCAAAGATTTTCGAATCGGACGAAAAACTGATAGTGAATTGTAACATTCAGGGCCACCTAATGAAGTTGGCCACGCAAATTGCGTCCCGATTCAATACATCGTCCTCCACCCGAGTTGACTCCATGGGTCTATTGCTGCCTCGGGCACCTTATGGCCGTTCTGCTGTGAATCTAGATTATCGAATGGGACGAAAAACTGATAGTGAATTGTAACGTTCAGGGCCACCTAATGACGATGGATCACTCAAATTGCGTCCCGATTCAATACATCGTCCTCCAGCAGACTTGTCTCCATGGGTCTATTGCTGCCTCGGGCAACTTATGGCAGGCCTGCTGTGACTCAAAGATTTTCGAATCGGACGAAAAACTGATAGTGAATTGTAACGTTCAGGGCCTCCTAATGACGATGGAACACTCAAATTGCGTCCCGATTCAATACATCGTCCTCCAGCCGACTTGACTCCATGGGTCTATTGCTGCTTCGGCACCTTATGGCCGTTCTGCTGTGAGTCTAGATTATCGAATGGGACGAAAAACTGATAGTGAATTGTAACGTTCAGGGCCTCCTAATGACGATGGAACACTCAAATTGCGTCCCGATTCAATACATCATCCTCCAGCAGACTTGTCTCCATGGGTCTATTGCTGCTTCGTGCACCTTATGGCCGTTCTGCTGTGAGTCTAGATTATCGAATGGGACGAAAATCTGATAGTGAATTGTAACGTTCAGGGCCTCCTAATGACGATGGATCTCTCAAATTGCGTCCCGATTCAATACATCGTCCTCCAGCAGACTTGTCTCCATGGGTCTACTGCTGCCTCGGGCACCTTATGGCAGGCCTGCTGTGACTCAAAGATTTTCGAATCGGACGAAAAACTGATAGTGAATTGTAACGTTCAGGGCCTCCTAATGACGATGGAACACTCAAATTGCGTCCCGATTCAATACATCGTCCTCCAGCCGACTTGACTCCATGGGTCTATTGCTGCCTCGGCACCTTATGGCCGTTCTGCTGTGAGTCTAGATTATCGAATGGGACGAAAAACTGATATTGAATTGTAACATTCAGGGCCACCTAATGACGATGGACCACGCAAATTGCGTCCCGATTCAATACATCGTCCTCCAGCCGAGTTGACTCCATGGGTCTATTGCTGCCTCGGGCACCTTATGGCCGTTTAGCTGTGAATCTAGATTATCGAATGGGACGAAAAATTGATAGTGAATTGCAACGTTCAGGGCCACCTAATGACGATGGATCACTCAAATTGCGTCCCGATTCAATACATCGTCCCCAGCCGACTTGTCTCCATGGGTCTATTGCTGCCTCGGGCTCCTTATGGCCGTTCTGCTGTGAGTCTAGATATCGAATGGGACGAAAAACTGTTAGTGAATTGTAACTTTCAGGGCCACCTAATGACGATGGATCACTCAAATTGCGTCCTGATTCAATACTTCGGACTCCAGCAGACTTGTCTTCATGGGTCTATTGCTGCCTCGTTCACCTTACGGCCGTTCTGCTGTGAGTCAAAGATTTTCGAATCGGACGAAAAACTGATAGTGAATTGTAGCTTTCAGGGCCACCTAATGACGATGGATCACTCAAATTGCGTCCCGATTCAGTACATCGTCCACTAGCCGACTTGACTCCATGGGACTATTGCTGCCTCTGGCACCTTATGGCCGTTCTGCTGTGAGTCTAGATTATAGAATGGGATGAAAAACTGATAGTGAATTGTAACGTTCAGGGCCACCTAATGACGATGGATCACTCACATTGCGTCCCGATTCAATACATCGTCCTCCAACAGACTTGTCTCCATGGGTCTATTGCTGCCTCGGGCACCTTATGGCCGTTCTGCTGTGAGTCTAGATTATCGAATGGGACGAAAAACTGATAGTGAATTGTAACGTTCAGGGCCACCTAATGACGATGGATCTCTCAAATTGCGTCCCGATTCAATACATCGTCCTCCAGCCGACTTGACTCCATGGGTCTATTGCTGCCTCGGGCACCTTATGGCCGTTCTGCTGTGAGTCTAGATTATCGAATGGGACGAAAAACTGATAGTGAATTGTAACGTTCAGGGCCTCCTAATGACGATGGATCACTCAAATTGCGTCCCGATTCAATACATCGTCCTCCAGCCGACTTGACTCCATGGGTCTATTGCTGACTCGGGCACCTGATCGCCGTTCTGCTGTGAGTCTAGATTATCGAATGGGACGAAAAACTGATAGTGAATTGTAACGTTCAGGGCCTCCTAATGACGATGGATCACTCAAATTGCGTCCCGATTCAATACATCGTCCTCCAGCAGACTTGTTTCCATGGGTCGATTGCTGCCTCGGGCACCTAATGGCCGTTCTACTGTGAGTCAAAGATTTTCGAATCGGACGAAAAACTGATAGTGAATTGTAACATTCAGGGCCACCTAATGACGATGGCCCACGCAAATTGCGTCCCGATTCAATACATCGTCCTCCAGCCGAGTTGACTCCATGGGTCTATTACTGCCTCGGGCACCTTATGGCCGTTCTGCTGTGAATCTAGATTATCGAATGGGACGAAAAACTGATAGTGAATTGTAACGTTCAGGGCCACCTAATGACGATGGATCACTGAAATTGCGTCCCGATTCAATACATCGTCCTCCAGCAGACTTGTCTCCATGGGTCGATTGCTGCCTTGGGTACCTTATGGCCGTTCTGCTGTGAGTGAAAGATTGTCGAATCGGAAGAAAAACTGATAGTGATTTGTAACATTCAGGGCCACCTAATGACGATGGACCACACAAATTGCGTCCCGATTCAGTACATCGTCCACTAGCCGACTTGACTCCATGGGACTATAGCTGCCTCGGGCACCTTATGGCCGTTCTGCTGTGAGTCTAGATTATAGAATGGGATGAAAAACTGATAGTGAATTGTAACGTTCAGGGCCTCCTAATGACGATGGATCACTCAAATTGCGTCCCGATTCAATACATCGTCCTCCAGCAGACTTGTCACCATGGGTCTATTGCTGCCTCGGGCACCTTATGGCCGTTCTGCTGTGAGTCTAGATTATCGAATGGGACGAAAAACTGATAGTGAATTGTAACATTCAGGGCCACCTAATGACGATGGACCACGCAAATTGCGTCCCGATTCAATACATCGTCCTCCAGCCGAGTTGACTCCATGGGTCTATTGCTGCCTCGGGCACATTATGGCCGTTTAGCTGTGAATCTAGATTATCGAATGGGACGAAAAATTGATAGTGAATTGCAACGTTCAGGGCCACCTAATGACGATGGATCACTCAAATTGCGTCCCGATTCAATACATCGTCCCCAGCCGACTTGTCTCCATGGGTCTATTGCTGCCTCGGGCACCTTATGGCCGTTCTGCTGTGAGTCTAGATTATCGAATGGGACGAAAAACTGATAGTGAATTGTAACGTTCAGGGCCTCCTAATGACGATGGAACACTCAAATTGCGTCCCGATTCAATACATCATCCTCCAGCAGACTTGTCTCCATGGGTCTATTGCTGCTTCGTGCACCTTATGGCCGTTCTGCTGTGAGTCTATATTATCGAATGGGACGAAAATCTGATAGTGAATTGTAACGTTCAGGGCCTCCTAATGACGATGGATCTCTCAAATTGCGTCCCGATTCAATACATCGTCCTCCAGCAGACTTGTCTCCATGGGTCTATTGCTGCCTCGGGCACCTTATGGCAGGCCTGCTGTGACTCAAAGATTTTCGAATCGGACGAAAAACTGATAGTGAATTGTAACGTTCAGGGCCTCCTAATGACGATGGAACACTCAAATTGCGTCCCGATTCAATACATCGTCCTCCAGCCGACTTGACTCCATGGGTCTATTGCTGCCTCGGCACCTTATGGCCGTTCTGCTGTGAGTCTAGATTATCGAATGGGACGAAAAACTGATATTGAATTGTAACATTCAGGGCCACCTAATGACGATGGACCACGCAAATTGCGTCCCGATTCAATACATCGTCCTCCAGCCGAGTTGACTCCATGGGTCTATTGCTGCCTCGGGCACCTTATGGCCGTTTAGCTGTGAATCTAGATTATCGAATGGGACGAAAAATTGATAGTGAATTGTAACGTTCAGGGCCACGTAATGACGATGGATCACTCAAATTGCGTCCTGATTCAATACTTCGGACTCCAGCAGACTTGTCTTCATGGGTCTATTGCTGCCTCGTTCACCTTACGGCCGTTCTGCTGTGAGTCAAAGATTTTCGAATCGGACGAAAAACTGATAGTGAATTGTAGCTTTCAGGGCCACCTAATGACGATGGATCACTCAAATTGCGTCCCGATTTAATACATCGTCCTCCAGCAGACTTGTCTCCATGGGTCGATTGCTGCCTTGGGCATCTTATGGCCGTTCTGCTGTGAGTCAAAGATTTTCGAATCGGACGAAAAACTGATAGTGATTTGTAACATTCAGGGCCACCTAATGACGATGGACCACACAAATTGCGTCCCGATTCAGTACATCGTCCACTAGCCGACTTGACTCCATGGGACTATTGCTGCCTCTGGCACCTTATGGCCGTTCTGCTGTGAGTCTAGATTATAGAATGGGATGAAAAACTGATAGTGAATTGTAACGTTCAGGGCCACCTAATGACGATGGATCACTCACATTGCGTCCCGATTCAATACATCGTCCTCCAGCAGACTTGTCTCCATGGGTCTATTGCTGCCTCGGGCACCTTATGGCCGTTCTGCTGTGAGTCTAGATTATCGAATGGGACGAAAAACTGATAGTGAATTGTAACGTTCAGGGCCACCTAATGACGATGGATCTCTCAAATTGCGTCCCGATTCAATACATCGTCCTCCAGCCGACTTGACTCCATGGGTCTATTGCTGCCTCGGGCACCTTATGGCCGTTCTGCTGTGAGTCTAGATTATCGAATGGGACGAAAAACTGATAGTGAATTGTAACGTTCAAGGCCTCCTAATGACGATGGATCACTCAAATTGCGTCCCGATTCAATACATCGTCCTCCAGCCGACTTGACTCCATGGGTCTATTGCTGACTCGGGCACCTGATCGCCGTTCTGCTGTGAGTCTAGATTATCGAATGGGACGAAAAACTGATAGTGAATTGTAACGTTCAGGGCCTCCTAATGACGATGGATCACTCAAATTGCGTCCCGATTCAATACATCGTCCTCCAGCAGACTTGTTTCCATGGGTCGATTGCTGCCTCGGGCACCTTATGGCCGTTCTGCTGTGAGTGAAAGATTGTCGAATCGGACGAAAAACTGATAGTGATTTGTAACATTCAGGGCCACCTAATGACGATGGACCACACAAATTGCGTCCCGATTCAGTACATCGTCCACTAGCCGACTTGACTCCATTGGACTATAGCTGCCTGGGGCACCTTATGGCCGTTCTGCTGTGAGTCTAGATTATAGAATGGGATGAAAAACTGATAGTGAATTGTAACGTTCAGGGCCACCTAATGACGATGGATCACTCACATTGCGTCCCGATTCAATACATCGTCCTCCAGCAGACTTGTCTCCATGGGTCTATTGCTGCCTCGGGCACCTTATGGCCGTTCTGCTGTGAGTCTAGATTATCGAATGGGACGAAAAACTGATAGTGAATTGTAACGTTCAGGGCCACCTAATGACGATGGATCTCTCAAATTGCGTCCCGATTCAATACAACGTCCTCCAGCCGACTTGACTCCATGGGTCTATTGCTGCCTCGGGCACCTTATGGCCGTTCTGCTGTGAGTCTAGATTATCGAATGGGACGAAAAACTGATAGTGAATTGTAACGTTCAGGGCCTCCTAATGACGATGGATCACTCAAATTGCGTCCCGATTCAATACATCGTCCTCCAGCCGACTTGACTCCATGGGTCTATTGCTGACTCGGGCACCTGATCGCCGTTCTGCTGTGAGTCTAGATTATCGAATGGGACGAAAAACTGATAGTGAATTGTAACGTTCAGGGCCTCCTAATGACGATGGATCACTCAAATTGCGTCCCGATTCAATACATCGTCCTCCAGCAGACTTGTTTCCATGGGTCGATTGCTGCCTCGGGCACCTAATGGCCGTTCTACTGTGAGTCAAAGATTTTCGAATCGGACGAAAAACTGATAGTGAATTGTAACATTCAGGGCCACCTAATGACGATGGCCCACGCAAATTGCGTCCCGATTCAATACATCGTCCTCCAGCCGAGTTGACTCCATGGGTCTATTACTGCCTCGGGCACCTTATGGCCGTTCTGCTGTGAATCTAGATTATCGAATGGGACGAAAAACTGATAGTGAATTGTTACGTTCAGGGCCACCTAATGACGATGGATCACTCAAATTGCGTCCCGATTCAATACATCGTCCTCCAGCAGACTTGTCTCCATGGGTCGATTGCTGCCTTGGGTACCTTATGGCCGTTCTGCTGTGAGTGAAAGATTGTCGAATCGGACGAAAAACTGATAGTGATTTGTAACATTCAGGGCCACCTAATGACGATGGACCACACAAATTGCGTCCCGATTCAGTACATCGTCCACTAGCCGACTTGACTCCATGGGACTATAGCTGCCTCGGGCACCTTATGGCCGTTCTGCTGTGAGTCTAGATTATAGAATGGGATGAAAAACTGATAGTGAATTGTAACGTTCAGGGCCTCCTAATGACGATGGATCACTCAAATTGCGTCCCGATTCAATACATCGTCCTCCAGCAGACTTGTCACCATGGGTCTATTGCTGCCTCGGGCACCTTATGGCCGTTCTGCTGTGAGTCTAGATTATCGAATGGGACGAAAAACTGATAGTGAATTGTAACATTCAGGGCCACCTAATGACGATGGACCACGCAAATTGCGTCCCGATTCAATACATCGTCCTCCAGCCGAGTTGACTCCATGGGTCTATTGCTGCCTCGGGCACCTTATGGCCGTTTAGCTGTGAATCTAGATTATCGAATGGGACGAAAAATTGATAGTGAATTGCAACGTTCAGGGCCACCTAATGACGATGGATCACTCAAATTGCGTCCCGATTCAATACATCGTCCCCAGCCGACTTGTCTCCATGGGTCTATTGCTGCCTCGGGCACCTTATGGCCGTTCTGCTGTGAGTCTAGATTATCGAATGGGACGAAAAACTGATAGTGAATTGTAACGTTCAGGGCCACGTAATGACGATGGATCACTCAAATTGCGTCCTGATTCAATACTTCGGACTCCAGCAGACTTGTCTTCATGGGTCTATTGCTGCCTCGTTCACCTTACGGCCGTTCTGCTGTGAGTCAAAGATTTTCGAATCGGACGAAAAACTGATAGTGATTTGTAACATTCAGGGCCACCTAATGACGATGGACCACACAAATTGCGTCCCGATTCAGTACATCGTCCACTAGCCGACTTGACTCCATGGGACTATTGCTGCCTCTGGCACCTTATGGCCGTTCTGCTGTGAGTCTAGATTATAGAATGGGATGAAAAACTGATAGTGAATTGTAACGTTCAGGGCCACCTAATGACGATGGATCACTCACATTGCGTCCCGATTCAATACATCATCCTCCAGCAGACTTGTCTCCATGGGTCTATTGCTGCCTCGGGCACCTTATGGCCGTTCTGCTGTGAGTCTAGATTATCGAATGGGACGAAAAACTGATAGTGAATTGTAACGTTCAGGGCCACCTAATGACGATGGATCTCTCAAATTGCGTCCCGATTCAATACATCGTCCTCCAGCCGACTTGACTCCATGGGTCTATTGCTGCCTCGGGCACCTTATGGCCGTTCTGCTGTGAGTCTAGATTATCGAATGGGACGAAAAACTGATAGTGAATTGTAACGTTCAGGGCCTCCTAATGACGATGGATCACTCAAATTGCGTCCCGATTCAATACATCGTCCTCCAGCCGACTTGACTCCATGGGTCTATTGCTGACTCGGGCACCTGATCGCCGTTCTGCTGTGAGTCTAGATTATCGAATGGGACGAAAAACTGATAGTGAATTGTAACGTTCAGGGCCTCCTAATGACGATGGATCACTCAAATTGCGTCCCGATTCAATACATCGTCCTCCAGCAGACTTGTTTCCATGGGTCGATTGCTGCCTCGGGCACCTTACGGCCGTTCTGCTGTGAGTGAAAGATTGTCGAATCGGACGAAAAACTGATAGTGATTTGTAACATTCAGGGCCACCTAATGACGATGGACCACACAAATTGCGTCCCGATTCAGTACATCGTCCACTAGCCGACTTGACTCCATTGGACTATAGCTGCCTGGGGCACCTTATGGCCGTTCTGCTGTGAGTCTAGATTATAGAATGGGATGAAAAACTGATAGTGAATTGTAACGTTCAGGGCCTCCTAATGACGATGGATCACTCAAATTGCGTCCCGATTCAATACATCGTCCTCCAGCAGACTTGTCTCCATGGGTCTATTGCTGCCTCGGGCACCTTATAGCCGTTCTGCTGTGAGTCTAGATTATCGAATGGGACGAAAAACTGATAGTGAATTGAAACGTTCAGGGCCACCTAATGACGATGGATCTCTCAAATTGCGTCCCGATTCAATACATCGTCCTCCAGCCGACTTGACTCCATGGGTCTATTGCTGCCTCGGGCACCTTATGGCCGTTCTGCTGTGAGTCTAGATTATCGAATGGGACGAAAAACTGATAGTGAATTGTAACGTTCAGGGCCTCCTAATGACGATGGATCACTCAAATTGCGTCCCGATTCAATACATCATCCTCCAGCCGACTTGACTCCATGGGTCTATTGCTGCTTCGGGCACCTTATGGCCGTTCTGCTGTGAGTCTAGATTATCGAATGGGACGAAAAACTGATAGTGAATTGTAACGTTCAGGGTCACCTAATGACGATGGATCACTCAAATTGCGTCCCGATTCAATACATCGTCCTCCAGCAGACTTGTCTCCATGGGTCTATTGCTGCCTCGGGCACCTTATGGCCGTTCTGCTGTGAGTCTAGATTATCGAATGGGACGAAAAACTGATAGTAAATTGTAACGTTCAGGTTCACCTAATGACGGTGGATCACTCAAATTGCGTCCCGATTCAATACATCGTCCTCCAGCAGACTTGTCTCCATGGGTCGATTGCTGCCTCGGGCACCTAATGGCCGTTCTGCTGTGAGTCAAAGATTTTCGAATCGGACGAAAAACTGATAGTGAATTGTAACATTCAGGGCCACCTAATGAAGATGGGCCACGCAAATTGCGTCCCGATTCAATACATCGTCCTCCAGCCGACTTGACTCCATGGGTCTATTGCTGCCTCGGGCACCTTATGGCCGTTCTGCTGTGAATCTAGATTATCGAATGGGACGAAAAACTGATAGTGAATTGTAACGTTCAGGGCCACCTAATGACGATGGATCACTCAAATTGCGTCCCGATTCAATACATCGTCCTCCAGCAGACTTGTCTCCATGGGTCTATTGCTGCCTCGGGCACCTTATGGCAGGCCTGCTGTGACTCAAAGATTTTCGAATCGGACGAAAAACTGATAGTGAATTGTAACGTTCAGGGCCTCCTAATGACGATGGAACACTCAAATTGCGTCCCGATTCATTACATCGTCCTCCAGCCGACTTGACTCCATGGGTCTATTGCTGCTTCGGCACCTTATGGCCGTTCTGCTGTGAGTCTAGATTATCGAATGGGACGAAAAACTGATAGTGAATTGTAACGTTCAGTGCCTCCTAATGACGATGGAACACTCAAATTGCGTCCCGATTCAATACATCATCCTCCAGCAGACTTGTCTCCATGGGTCGATTGCTGCCTCGGGCACCTAATGGCCGTTCTGCTGTGAGTCAAAGATTTTCGAATCGGACGAAAAACTGATAGTGATTTGTAACATTCAGGGCCACCTACTGACGATGGACCAGACAAATTGCGTCCCGATTAAATACATCGTCCTCCAGCCGACTTGACTCCATGGGTCTATTGCTGCCTCGGGCACCTTATGGCCGTTCTGCTGTGAGTCTATATTATCGAATGGGACGAAAATCTGATAGTGAATTGTAACGTTCAGGGCCTCCTAATGACGATGGATCTCTCAAATTGCGTCCCGATTCAATACATCGTCCTCCAGCAGACTTGTCTCCATGGGTCTATTGCTGCCTCGGGCACCTTATGGCAGGCCTGCTGTGACTCAAAGATTTTCGAATCGGACGAAAAACTGATAGTGAATTGTAACGTTCAGGGCCTCCTAATGACGATGGAACACTCAAATTGCGTCCCGATTCAATACATCGTCCTCCAGCCGACTTGACTCCATGGGTCTATTGCTGCCTCGGCACCTTATGGCCGTTCTGCTGTGAGTCTAGATTATCGAATGGGACGAAAAACTGATATTGAATTGTAACATTCAGGGCCACCTAATGACGATGGACCACGCAAATTGCGTCCCGATTCAATACATCGTCCTCCAGCCGAGTTGACTCCATGGGTCTATTGCTGCCTCGGGCACCTTATGGCCGTTCTGCTGTGAGTCTAGATTATCGAATTGGACGAAAAACTGATAGTGAATTGTAACGTTCAGGGCCACCTAATGACGATGGATCACTCAAATTGCGTCCTGATTCAATACTTCGGACTCCAGCAGACTTGTCTTCATGGGTCTATTGCTGCCTCGGGCACCTTAAGGCCGTTCTGCTGTGAGTCAAAGATTTTCGAATCGGACGAAAAACTGATAGTGAATTGTAGCTTTCAGGGCCACCTAATGACGATGGATCACTCAAATTGCGTCCCGATTTAATACATCGTCCTCCAGCAGACTTGTCTCCATGGGTCGATTGCTGCCTTGGGCATCTTATGGCCGTTCTGCTGTGAGTCAAAGATTTTCGAATCGGACGAAAAACTGATAGTGATTTGTAACATTCAGGGCCACCTAATGACGATGGACCACACAAATTGCGTCCCGATTCAGTACATCGTCCACTAGCCGACTTGACTCCATGGGACTATTGCTGCCTCTGGCACCTTATGGCCGTTCTGCTGTGAGTCTAGATTATAGAATGGGATGAAAAACTGATAGTGAATTGTAACGTTCAGGGCCACCTAATGACGATGGATCACTCACATTGCGTCCCGATTCAATACATCGTCCTCCAGCAGACTTGTCTCCATGGGTCTATTGCTGCCTCGGGCACCTTATGGCCGTTCTGCTGTGAGTCTAGATTATCGAATGGGACGAAAAACTGATAGTGAATTGTAACGTTCAGGGCCTCCTAATGACGATGGATCACTCAAATTGCGTCCCGATTCAATACATCGTCCTCCAGCCGACTTGACTCCATGGGTCTATTGCTGACTCGGGCACCTGATCGCCGTTCTGCTGTGAGTCTAGATTATCGAATGGGACGAAAAACTGATAGTGAATTGTAACGTTCAGGGCCTCCTAATGACGATGGATCACTCAAATTGCGTCCCGATTCAATACATCGTCCTCCAGCAGACTTGTTTCCATGGGTCGATTGCTGCCTCGGGCACCTAATGGCTGTTCTACTGTGAGTCAAAGATTTTCGAATCGGACGAAAAACTGATAGTGAATTGTAACATTCAGGGCCACCTAATGACGATGGCCCACGCAAATTGCGTCCCGATTCAATACATCGTCCTCCAGCCGACTTGACTCCATGGGTCTATTACTGCCTCGGGGACCTTATGGCCGTTCTGCTGTGAATCTAGATTATCGAATGGGACGAAAAACTGATAGTGAATTGTAACGTTCAGGGCCACCTAATGACGATGGATCACTCAAATTGCGTCCCGATTCAATACATCGTCCCCTGCCGACTTGACTCCATGGGACTATTGCTGCCTCGGGCACCTTATGGCCGTTCTGCTGTGAGTCAAGATTATAGAATGGGATGAAAAACTGATAGTGAATTGTAACGTTCAGGGCCACCTAATGACGATGGATCACTCAAATTGCGTCCCGATTCAATACATCGTCCTCCAGCAGACTTGTCTCCATGGGTCTATTGCTGCCTCGGGCACCTTATGGCAGTAGTGCTGTGACTCAAAGATTTTCGAATCGGACGAAAAAGTGATAGTGAATTGTAACGTTCAGGGCCTCCTAATGACGATGGAACACTCAAATTGCGTCCCGATTCAATACATCGTCCTCCAGCCGACTTGACTCCATGGGTCTATTGCTGCCTCGGGCACCTTATGGCCGTTCTGCTGTGAGTCAAAGATTTTCGAATCGGACGAAAAACTGATAGTGAATTGTAACGTTCAGGGCCACCTAATGACGATGGATCACTCAAATTGCGTCCCGATTCAATACATCGTCCTCCAGCCGAAATGTCTCCATGGGTCTATTGCTGCCTTGGCACCTAATGGCCGTTCTGCTGTGAGTCAAAGATTTTCGAATCGGACGAAAAACTGATAGTGAATTGTAACGTTCAGGGCCACCTAATGACGATGGATCACTCAAATTGCGTCCCGCTTCAATACATTGTCCTCCAGCAGACTGTCTCCATGGGTCTATTGCAGCCTCGGGCACCTTATGGCCGTTCAGCTGTGACTCAAAGATTTTCGAATCGGACGAATAACTGATAGTGAATTGTAACGTTCAGGGCCTCCTAATGTCGATGGAACACTAAAATTGCGTCCCGATTCAATACATCGGCCTCCAGCAGACTTGACTTAATGGGTCTATTGCTGCCTCGGGCATCTTATGGCCGTTCTGCTGTGAGTCAAAGATTTTCGAATCGGACGAAAAACTGATAGTGAATTGTAACGTTCAGGGCCACCTAATGACGATGGATCACTCAAATTGCGTCCCGATTCAATACATCGTCCTCCAGCCGACTTGACTCCGTGGGTCTATTGCTGCCTCGGGCACCTTATGGCCGTTCTGCTGTGAGTGTAGATTATCGAATGGGACAAAAAACTGATAGTGAATTGGAACGTTCAGGGCCTCCTAATGACGATGGATCACTCAAATTGCGTCCCGATTCAATACATCGTCCTCCAGCAGACTTGTCTCCATGGGTCTATTGCTGCCTCGGGCACCTTATGGCCGTTCTGCTGTGAGTCTAGGTTATCGAATGGGACGAAAAACTGATATTGAATTGTAACATTCAGGGCCACCTAATGACGATGGACCACGCAAATTGCGTCCCGATTCAATACATCGTCCTCCAGCCGAGTTGACTCCATGGGTCTATTGCTGCCTCGGGCACCTTATGGCCGTTTAGCTGTGAATCTAGATTATCGAATAGGACGAAAAATTGATAGTGAATTGCAACGTTCAGGGCCACCTAATGACGATGGATCACTCAAATTGCGTCCCGATTCAATACATCGTCCCCAGCCGACTTGTCTCCATGGGTCTATTGCTGCCTCGGGCACCTTATGGCCGTTCTGCTGTGAGTCTAGATTATCGAATTGGACGAAAAACTGATAGTGAATTGTAACGTTCAGGGCCACCTAATGACGATGGATCACTCAAATTGCGTCCTGATTCAATACTTCGGACTCCAGCAGACTTGTCTTCATGGGTCTATTGCTGCCTCGGGCACCTTAAGGCCGTTCTGCTGTGAGTCAAAGATTTTCGAATCGGACGAAAAACTGATAGTGAATTGTAGCTTTCAGGGCCACCTAATGACGATGGATCACTCAAATTGCGTCCCGATTTAATACATCGTCCTCCAGCAGACTTGTCTCCATGGGTCGATTGCTGCCTTGGGCATCTTATGGCCGTTCTGCTGTGAGTCAAAGATTTTCGAATCGGACGAAAAACTGATAGTGATTTGTAACATTCAGGGCCACCTAATGACGATGGACCACACAAATTGCGTCCCGATTCAGTACATCGTCCACTAGCCGACTTGACTCCATGGGACTATTGCTGCCTCTGGCACCTTATGGCCGTTCTGCTGTGAGTCTAGATTATAGAATGGGATGAAAAACTGATAGTGAATTGTAACGTTCAGGGCCACCTAATGACGATGGATCACTCACATTGCGTCCCGATTCAATACATCGTCCTCCAGCAGACTTGTCTCCATGGGTCTATTGCTGCCTCGGGCACCTTATGGCCGTTCTGCTGTGAGTCTAGATTATCGAATGGGACGAAAAACTGATAGTGAATTGTAACGTTCAGGGCCTCCTAATGACGATGGATCACTCAAATTGCGTCCCGATTCAATACATCGTCCTCCAGCCGACTTGACTCCATGGGTCTATTGCTGACTCGGGCACCTGATCGCCGTTCTGCTGTGAGTCTAGATTATCGAATGGGACGAAAAACTGATAGTGAATTGTAACGTTCAGGGCCTCCTAATGACGATGGATCACTCAAATTGCGTCCCGATTCAATACATCGTCCTCCAGCAGACTTGTTTCCATGGGTCGATTGCTGCCTCGGGCACCTAATGGCTGTTCTACTGTGAGTCAAAGATTTTCGAATCGGACGAAAAACTGATAGTGAATTGTAACATTCAGGGCCACCTAATGACGATGGCCCACGCAAATTGCGTCCCGATTCAATACATCGTCCTCCAGCCGAGTTGACTCCATGGGTCTATTACTGCCTCGGGGACCTTATGGCCGTTCTGCTGTGAATCTAGATTATCGAATGGGACGAAAAACTGATAGTGAATTGTAACGTTCAGGGCCACCTAATGACGATGGATCACTCAAATTGCGTCCCGATTCAATACATCGTCCCCTGCCGACTTGACTCCATGGGACTATTGCTGCCTCGGGCACCTTATGGCCGTTCTGCTGTGAGTCAAGATTATAGAATGGGATGAAAAACTGATAGTGAATTGTAACGTTCAGGGCCACCTAATGACGATGGATCACTCAAATTGCGTCCCGATTCAATACATCGTCCTCCAGCAGACTTGTCTCCATGGGTCTATTGCTGCCTCGGGCACCTTATGGCAGTAGTGCTGTGACTCAAAGATTTTCGAATCGGACGAAAAAGTGATAGTGAATTGTAACGTTCAGGGCCTCCTAATGACGATGGAACACTCAAATTGCGTCCCGATTCAATACATCGTCCTCCAGCCGACTTGACTCCATGGGTCTATTGCTGCCTCGGGCACCTTATGGCCGTTCTGCTGTGAGTCAAAGATTTTCGAATCGGACGAAAAACTGATAGTGAATTGTAACGTTCAGGGCCACCTAATGACGATGGATCACTCAAATTGCGTCCCGATTCAATACATCGTCCTCCAGCCGAAATGTCTCCATGGGTCTATTGCTGCCTTGGCACCTAATGGCCGTTCTGCTGTGAGTCAAAGATTTTCGAATCGGACGAAAAACTGATAGTGAATTGTAACGTTCAGGGCCACCTAATGACGATGGATCACTCAAATTGCGTCCCGCTTCAATACATTGTCCTCCAGCAGACTGTCTCCATGGGTCTATTGCAGCCTCGGGCACCTTATGGCCGTTCAGCTGTGACTCAAAGATTTTCGAATCGGACGAAAAACTGATAGTGAATTGTAACGTTCAGGGCCTCCTAATGTCGATGGAACACTAAAATTGCGTCCCGATTCAATACATCGGCCTCCAGCAGACTTGACTTAATGGGTCTATTGCTGCCTCGGGCATCTTATGGCCGTTCTGCTGTGAGTCAAAGATTTTCGAATCGGACGAAAAACTGATAGTGAATTGTAACGTTCAGGGCCACCTAATGACGATGGATCACTCAAATTGCGTCCCGATTCAATACATCGTCCTCCAGCCGACTTGACTCCGTGGGTCTATTGCTGCCTCGGGCACCTTATGGCCGTTCTGCTGTGAGTGTAGATTATCGAATGGGACAAAAAACTGATAGTGAATTGGAACGTTCAGGGCCTCCTAATGACGATGGATCACTCAAATTGCGTCCCGATTCAATACATCGTCCTCCAGCAGACTTGTCTCCATGGGTCTATTGCTGCCTCGGGCACCTTATGGCCGTTCTGCTGTGAGTCTAGGTTATCGAATGGGACAAAAAACTGATAGTGAATTGTAACGTTCAGGGCCTCCTAATGACGATGGATCACTCAAATTGCGTCCCGATTCAATACATCCTCCTATAGCAGACTTGTCTCCATGGGTCGATTGCTGCCTCGGGCACCTAATGGCCGTTCTGCTGTGAGTCAAAGATTTTCGACTCGGACGAAAAACTGATAGTGAGTTGTAACATTCAGGGCCACCTAATGACGATGGACCACGCAAATTTCGTCCCGATTCAATACATCGTCCTCCAGCCGAGTTGACTCCATGGGTCTATTGCTGCCACGGGCACCTTATGGCCGTACTGCTGTGAATCTAGATTATCGAATGGGACGAAAAACTGATAGTGAATTGTAACGTTCAGGCCACCTAATGATGATGGATCACTCAAATTGCGTCCCGATTCAATACATCGTCCCCAGCCGACTTGTCTCCATGGGTCTATTGCTGCCTCGGGCACCTTATGGCCGTTTTGCTGTGAGTCTAGATTATCGAATGGGACGAAAAACTGATAGTGAATTGTAACGTTCAGGGCCACCTAATGACATTGGATCACTCAAATTGCGTCCCGATTCAATACATCGTCCCCAGCCGACTTGTCTCCATGGGTCTATTGCTGCCTCGGGCACCTTATGGCCGTTCTGCTGTGAGTCTAGATTATCGAATGGGACGAAAAACTGATAGTGAATTGTAACGTTCAGGGCCACCTAATGACGATGGATCACTCAAATTGCGTCCTGATTCAATACATCGGACTCCAGCAGACTTGTCTTCATGGGTCTATTGCTGCCTCGGGCACCTTATGGCCGTTCTGCTGTGAGTCAAAGATTTTCGAATCGGAAGAAAAACTGATAGTGAATTGTAACGTTCAGGGCCACCTAATGACGATGGATCACTCAAATTGCGTCCTGATTCAATACTTCGGACTCCAGCAGACTTGTCTTCATGGGTCTATTGCTGCCTCGGGCACCTTATGGCCGTTCTGCTGTGAGTCTAGATTATCGAATGGGACGAAAAACTGATAGTGAATTGTAACGTTCAGGGCCACCTAATGACGATGGATCTCTCAAATTGCGTCCCGATTCAATACATCGTCCTCCAGCCGACTTGACTCCATGGGTCTATTGCTGCCTCGGGCACCTTATGGCCGTTCTGCTGTGAGTCTAGATTATCGAATGGGACGAAAAACTGATAGTGAATTGTAACGTTCAGGGCCTCCTAATGACGATGGATCACTCAAATTGCGTCCCGATTCAATACATCATCCTCCAGCCGACTTGACTCCATGGGTCTATTGCTGCCTCGGGCACCTTATGGCCGTTCTGCTGTGAGTCTAGATTATCGAATGGGACGAAAAACTGATAGTGAATTGTAACGTTCAGGGTCACCTAATGACGATGGATCACTCAAATTGCGTCCCGATTCAATACATCGTCCTCCAGCAGACTTGTCTCCATGGGTCTATTGCTGCCTCGGGCACCTTATGGCCGTTCTGCTGTGAGTCTAGATTATCGAATGGGACGAAAAACTGATAGTGAATTGTAACGTTCAGCGTCACCTAATGACGATGGATCACTCAAATTGCGTCCTGATTCAATACTTCGGACTCCAGCAGACTTGTCTTCATGGGTCTATTGCTGCCTCGGGCACCTTATGGCCGTTCTGCTGTGAGTCTAGATTATCGAATGGGACGAAAAACTGATAGTGAATTGTAACGTTCAGGGCCACCTAATGACGATGGATCTCTCAAATTGCGTCCCGATTCAATACATCGTCCTCCAGCAGACTTGTCTCCATGGGTCTATTGCTGCCTCGGGCACCTTATGGCAGGCCTGCTGTGACTCAAAGATTTTCGAATCGGACGAAAAACTGATAGTGAATTGTAACGTTCAGGGCCTCCTAATGACGATGGAACACTAAAATTGCGTCCCGATTCAATACATCGTCCTCCAGCCGACTTGACTCCATGGGTCTATTGCTGCCTCGGCACCTTATGGCCGTTCTGCTGTGAGTCTAGATTATCGAATGGGACGAAAAACTGATAGTGAATTGTAACGTTCAGGGCCTCCTAATGACGATGGAACACTCAAATTGCGTCCCGATTCAATACATCATCCTCCAGCAGACTTGTCTCCATGGGTCGATTGCTGCCTCGGGCACCTAATGGCCGTTCTGCTGTGAGTCAAAGATTTTCGAATCGGACGAAAAACTGATAGTGATTTGTAACATTCAGGGCCACCTACTGACGATGGACCAGACAAATTGCGTCCCGATTCAATACATCGTCCTCCAGCCGACTTGACTCCATGGGTCTATTGCTGCCTCGGGCACCTTATGGCCGTTCTGCTGTGAGTCTATATTATCGAATGGGACGAAAATCTGATAGTGAATTGTAACGTTCAGGGCCTCCTAATGACGATGGATCTCTCAAATTACGTACCGATTCAATACATCGTCCTCCAGCAGACTTGTCTCCATGGGTCTATTGCTGCCTCGGGCACCTTATGGCAGGCCTGCTGTGACTCAAAGATTTTCGAATCGGACGAAAAAATGATAGTGAATTGTAACGTTCAGGGCCTCCTAATGACGATGGAACACTCAAATTGCGTCCCGATTCAATACATCGTCCTCCAGCCGACTTGACTCCATGGGTCTATTGCTGCCTCGGCACCTTATGGCCGTTCTGCTGTTAGTCTAGATTATCGAATGGGACGAAAAACTGATATTGAATTGTAACATTCAGGGCCACCTAATGACGATGGACCACGCAAATTGCGTCCCGATTCAATACATCGTCCTCCAGCCGAGTTGACTCCATGGGTCTATTGCTGCCTCGGGCACCTTATGGCCGTTTAGCTGTGAATCTAGATTATCGAATGGGACGAAAAATTGATAGTGAATTGCAACGTTCAGGGCCACCTAATGACGATGGATCACTCAAATTGCGTCCCGATTCAATACATCGTCCCCAGCCGACTTGTCTCCATGGGTCTATTGCTGCCTCGGGCACCTAATGGCCGTTCTGCTGTGAGTCAAAGATTTTCGAATCGGACGAAAAACTGATAGTGAATTGTAACATTCAGGACCACCTAATGACGATGGCCCACGCAAATTGCGTCCCGATTCAATACATCGTCCTCCAGCCGAGTTGACTCCATGGGTCTATTACTGCCTCGGGCACCTTATGGCCGTTCTGCTGTGAATCTAGATTATCGAATGGGACGAAAAACTGATAGTGAATTGTAACGTTCAGGGCCACCTAATGACGATGGATCACTCAAATTGCGTCCCGATTCAATACATCGTCCTATAGCAGACTTGTCTCCATGGGTCGATTGCTGCCTCGGGCACCTAATGGCCGTTCTGCTGTGAGTCAAAGATTTTCGACTCGGACGAAAAACTGATAGTGAATTGTAACTTTCAGGGCACCTAATGACGATGGATCACTCAAATTGCGACCCGATTCAATACATCGTCCTCCAGCAGACTTGTCTCCATGGGTCGATTGCTGCCTCGGGCACCTTATGGCCGTTCTGCAGTGAGTCAAAGATTTTCGAATCGGACGAAAAACTGATATTCATTTGTAACATTCAGGGCCACCTAATGACGATGGACCACACAAATTGCGTCCCGATTCAGTACATCGTCCACTAGCCGACTTGACTCCATGGGACTATTGCTGCCTCGGGCACCTTATGGCCGTTCTGCTGTGAGACTAGATTATCGAATTGGACGAAAAACTGATAGTGAATTGTAACGTTCAGGGTCACCTAATGACGATGGATCACTCAAATTGCGTCCCGATTCAATACATCGTCCTCCAGCCTCGGGCACCTTATGGCCGTTCTGCTGTGAGTCTAGATTATCGAATGGGACGAAAAACTGATAGTGAATTGTAATGTTCAGGGCCTCCTAATGACGATGGATCACTCAAATTGCGTCCTGATTCAATACATCGTACTCCAGCCGACTTGACTCCATGGGTCTATTGCTGCCTCGGGCACCTTATGGCCGTTCTGCTGTGAGTCTAGATTATCGAATGGGACGAAAATCTGATAGTGAATTGTAACGTTCAGGGCCACCTAATGACGATGGATCACTCAAATTGCGTCCCGATTCAATACATCGTCCCCAGCCGACTTGTCTCCATGGGTCTATTGCTGCCTCGGGCACCTTATGGCCGTTCTGCTGTGAGTCTAGATTATCGAATGGAACGAAAAACTGATAGTGAATTGTAACGTTCAGGGCCACCTAATGACGATTGATCACTCAAATTGCGTCCTGATTCAATACATCGTCCTCCAGCAGACTTGACTTCATGGGTCTATTGCTGCCTCGGGCACCTTATGGCCGTTCTGCTGTGAGTCAAAGATTTTCGAATGGGACGAAAAACTGATAGTGAATTGTAACTTCAGGGCCACCTAATGACGATGGATCACTCAAATTGCGTCCCGATTCAATACATCGTCCTCCAGCAGACTTGTCTCCATGGGTCGATTGCTGCCTTGGGCACCTTATGGCCGTTCTGCTGTGAGTGAAAGATTGTCGAATCGGACGAAAAACTGATAGTGATTTGTAACATTCAGGGCCACCTAATGACGATGGACCACACAAATTGCGTCCCGATTCAGAACATCGTCCACTAGCCGACTTGACTCCATGGGACTATAGCAGCCTCGGGCACCTTATGGCCGTTCTGCTGTGAGTCTAGATTATAGAATGGGATGAAAAACTGATAGTGAATTGTAACGTTCAGGGCCTCCTAATGACGATGGATCACTCAAATTGCGTCCCGATTCAATACATCGTCCTCCAGCAGACTTGGCTCCATGGGTCTATTGCTGCCTCGGGCACCTTATGGCCGTTCTGCTGTGAGTCTAGATTATCGAATGGGACGAAAAACTGATAGTAAATTGTAATGTTCAGGGTCACCTAATGACGGTGGATCACTCAAATTGCGTCCCGATTCAATACATCGTCCTCCAGCAGACTTGTCTCCATGGGTCGATTGCTGCCTCGGGCACCTAATGGCCGTTCTGCTGTGAGTCAAAGATTTTCGAATCGGACGAAAAACTGATAGTGAATTGTAACATTCAGGGCCACCTAATGAAGATGGGCCACGCAAATTGCGTCCCGATTCAATACATCGTCCTCCAGCCGAGTTGACTCCATGGGTCTATTACTGCCTCGGGCACCTTATGGCCGTTCTGCTGTGAATCTAGATTATCGAATGGGACGAAAAACTGATAGTGAATTGTAACGTTCAGGGCCACCTAATGACGATGGATCACTCAAATTGCGTCCCGATTCAATACATCGTCCTCCAGCAGACTTGTCTCCATGGGTCTATTGCTGCCTCGGGCACCTTATGGCAGGCCTGCTGTGACTCAAAGATTTTCGAATCGGACGAAAAACTGATAGTGAATTGTAACGTTCAGGGCCTCCTAATGACGATGGAACACTCAAATTGCGTCCCGATTCAATACATCGTCCTCCAGCCGACTTGACTCCATGGGTCTATTGCTGCCTCGGCACCTTATGGCCGTTCTGCTGTGAGTCTAGATTATCGAATGGGACGAAAAACTGATAGTGAATTGTAACGTTCAGGGCCTCCTAATGACGATGGAACACTCAAATTGCGTCCCGATTCAATACATCATCCTTCAGCAGACTTGTCTCCATGGGTCGATTGCTGCCTCGGGCACCTAATGGCCGTTCTGCTGTGAGTCAAAGATTTTCGAATCGGACGAAAAACTGATAGTGATTTGTAACATTCAGGGCCACCTACTGACGATGGACCAGACAAATTGCGTCCCGATTAAATACATCGTCCTCCAGCCGACTTGACTCCATGGGTCTATTGCTGCCTCGGGCACCTTATGGCCGTTCTGCTGTGAGTCTATATTATCGAATGGGACGAAAATCTGATGGTGAATTGTAACGTTCAGGGCCTCCTAATGACGATGGATCTCTCAAATAAGCGTCCCGATTCAATACATCGTCCTCCAGCAGACTTGTCTCCATGGGTCTATTGCTGCCTCGGGCACCTTATGGCAGGCCTGCTGTGACTCAAAGATTTTCGAATCGGACGAAAAACTGATAGTGAATTGTAACGTTCAGGGCCTCCTAATGACGATGGAACACTCATATTGCGTCCCGATTCAATACATCGTCCTGCAGCCGACTTGACTCCATGGGTCTATTGCTGCCTCGGCACCTTATGGCCGTTCTGCTGTGAGTCTAGATTATCGAATGGGACGAAAAACTGATATTGAATTGTAACATTCAGGGCCACCTAATGACGATGGACCACGCAAATTGCGTCCCGATTCAATACATCGTCCTCCAGCCGAGTTGACTCCATGGGTCTATTGCTGCCTCGGGCACCTTATGGCCGTTTAGCTGTGAATCTAGATTATCGAATGGGACGAAAAACTGATAGTGAATTGTAACGTTCAGGGCCTCCTAATGACGATGGATCACTCAAATTGCGTCCCGATTCAATACATCGTCCTCCAGCCGACTTGACTCCATGGGTCTATTGCTGACTCGGGCACCTGATCGCCGTTCTGCTGTGAGTCTAGATTATCGAATGGGACGAAAAACTGATAGTGAATTGTAACGTTCAGGGCCTCCTAATGACGATGGATCACTCAAATTGCGTCCCGATTCAATACATCGTCCCCAGCCGACTTGTCTCCATGGGTCTATTGCTGCCTCGGGCACCTTATGGCCGTTCTGCTGTGAGTCTAGATTATCGAATGGAACGAAAAACTGATAGTGAATTGTAACGTTCAGGGCCACCTAATGACGATTGATCACTCAAATTGCGTCCCGATTCAATACATCGTACTCCAGCCGACTTGACTCCATGGGTCTATTGCTGCCTCGGGCACCTTGTGGCCGTTCTGCTGTGAGTCTAGATTATCGAATGGGACGAAAATCTGATAGTGAATTGTAACGTTCAGGGCCTCCTAATGACGATGGATCACTCAAATTGCGTCCCGATTCAATACATCGTCCTCCAGCAGACTTGTCTCCATGGGTCTATTGCTGCCTCGGGCACCTTATGGCCGTTCTGCTGTGAGTCTAGATTATCGTATGGGACGAAAAACTGATAGTTATTTGTAACGTTCAGGGTCACCTAATGACGGTGGATCACTCAAATTGCGTCCCGATTCAATACATCGTCCTCCAGCAGACTTGTCTCCATGGGTCTATTGCTGCCTCGGGCACCTTATGGCCGTTCTGCTGTGAATCTAGATTATCGAATGGGACGAAAAACTGATAGTGAATTGTAACGTTCAGGGCCACCTAATGACGATGGATCACTCAAATTGCGTCCCGATTCAATACATCGTCCTCCAGCAGACTTGTCTCCATGGGTCTATTGCTGCCTCGGGCACCTTATGGCAGGCCTGCTGTGACTCAAAGATTTTCGAATCGGACGAAAAACTGATAGTGAATTGTAACGTTCAGGGCCTCCTAATGACGATGGATCACTCAAATTGCGTCCCGATTCAATACATCGTCCTCCAGCCGACTTGACTCCATGGGTCTATTGCTGCCTCGGCACCTTATGGCCGTTCTGCTGTGAGTCTAGATTATCGAATGGGACGAAAAACTGATATTGAATTGTAACATTCAGGGGCACCTAATGACGATGGACCACGCAAATTGCGTCCCGATTCAATACATCGTCCTCCAGCCGAGTTGACTCCATGGGTCTATTGCTGCCTCGGGCACCTTATGGCCGTTTAGCTGTGAATCTAGATTATCGAATGGGACGAAAAATTGATAGTGAATTGCAACGTTCAGGGCCACCTAATGACGATGGGTCACTCAAATTGCGTCCCGATTCAATACATCGTCCCCAGCCGACTTGTCTCCATGGGTCTATTGCTGCCTCGGGCACCTTATGGCCGTTCTGCTGTGAGTCTAGATTATCGAATGGGACGAAAAACTGATAGTGAATTGTAACGTTCAGGGCCATCTAATGACGATGGATCACTCAAATTGCGTCCTGATTCAATACTTCGGACTCCAGCAGACTTGTCTTCATGGGTCTATTGCTGCTTCGGGCACCTTACGGCCGTTCTGCTGTGAGTCAAAGATTTTCGAATCGGACGAAAAACTGATAGTGAATTGTAGCTTTCAGGGCCACCTAATGACGATGGATCACTCAAATTGCGTCCCGATTTAACACATCGTCCTCCAGCAGACTTGTCTCCATGGGTCGATTGCTGCCTTGGGCATCTTATGGCCGTTCTGCTGTGAGTCAAAGATTTTCGAATCGGACGAAAAACTGATATTGATTTGTAACTTTCAGGGCCACCTAATGACGATGGACCACACAAATTGCGTCCCGATTCAGTACATCGTCCACTAGCCGACTTGACTCCATGGGACTATTGCTGCCTCTGGCACCTTATGGCCGTTCTGCTGTGAGTCTAGATTATAGAATGGGATGAAAAACTGATAGTGAATTGTAACGTTCAGGGCCACCTAATGACGATGGATCACTCACATTGCGTCCCGATTCAATACATCGTCCTCCAGCAGACTTGTCTCCATGGGTCTATTGCTGCCTCGGGCACCTTATGGCCGTTCTGCTGTGAGTCTAGATTATCGAATGGGACGAAAAACTGATAGTGAATTGTAACGTTCAGGGCCACCTAATGACGATGGATCTCTCAAATTGCGTCCCGATTCAATACATCGTCCTCCAGCCGACTTGACTCCATGGGTCTATTGCTGCCTCGGGCACCTTATGGCCGTTCTGCTGTGAGTCTAGATTATCGAATGGGACGAAAAACTGATAGTGAATTGTAACGTTCAGGGCCTCCTAATGACGATGGATCACTCAAATTGCGTCCCGATTCAATACATCGTCCTCCAGCCGACTTGACTCCATGGGTCTATTGCTGACTCGGGCACCTGATCGCCGTTCTGCTGTGAGTCTAGATTATCGAATGGGACGAAACACTGATAGTGAATTGTAACGTTCAAGGCCTCCTAATGACGATGGATCACTCAAACTGCGTCCCGATTCAATACATCGTCCTCCAGCAGACTTGTTTCCATGGGTCGATTGCTGCCTCGGGCACCTAATGGCCGTTCTACTGTGAGTCAAAGATTTTCGAATCGGACGAAAAACTGATAGTGAATTGTAACAGTCAGGGCCACCTAATGACGATGGCCCACGCAAATTGCGTCCCGATTCAATACATCGTCCTCCAGCCGAGTTGACTCCATGGGTCTATTACTGCCTCGGGCACCTTATGGCCGTTCTGCTGTGAATCTAGATTATCGAATGGGACGAAAAACTGATAGTGAATTGTAACGTTCAGGGCCACCTAATGACGATGGATCACTCAAATTGCGTCCCGATTCCATACATCGTCCCCTGCCGACTTGACTCCATGGGACTATTGCTGCCTCGGGCACCTTATGGCCGTTCTGCTGTGAGTCAAGATTATAGAATGGGATGAAAAACTGATAGTGAATTGTAACGTTCAGGGCCACCTAATGACGTTGGATCACTCAAATTGCGTCCCGATTCAATACATCGTCCTCCAGCCGACTTGACTCCATGGGTCTATTGCTGCCTCGGGCACCTTATGGCAGTAGTGCTGTGACTCAAAGATTTTCGAATCGGACGAAAAAGTGATAGTGAATTGTAACGTTCAGGGCCTCCTAATGACGATGGAACACTCAAATTGCGTCCCGATTCAATACATCGTCCTCCAGCCGACTTGACTCCATGGGTCTATTGCTGCCTCGGGCACCTTATGGCCGTTCTGCTGTGAGTCAAAGATTTTCGAATCGGACGAAAAACTGATAGTGAATTGTAACGTTCAGGGCCACCTAATGACGATGGATCACTCAAATTGCGTCCCGCTTCAATACATTGTCCTCCAGCAGACTGTCTCCATGGGTCTATTGCAGCCTCGGGCACCTTATGGCCGTTCAGCTGTGACTCAAAGATTTTCGAATCGGACGAAATACTGATAGTGAATTGTAACGTTCAGGGCCTCCTAATGACGATGGAACACTCAAATTGCGTCCCGATTCAATACATCGTCCTATAGCAGACTTGTCTCCATGGGTCGATTGCTGCCTCGGGCACCTAATGGCCGTTCTGCTGTGAGTCAAAGATTTTCGACTCGGACGAAAAACTGATAGTGAATTGTAACATTCAGGGCCACCTAATGACGATGGACCACGCAAATTTCGTCCCGATTCAATACATCGTCCTCCAGCCGAGTTGACTCCATGGGCCTATTGCTGCCACGGGCACCTTATGGCCGTACTGCTGTGAATCTAGATTATCGAATGGGACGAAAAACTGATAGTGAATTGTAACGTTCAGGCCACCTAATGATGATGGATCACTCAAATTGCGTCCCGATTCAGTACATCGTCCACTAGCCGACTTGACTCCATGGGACTATTGCTGCCTCGGGCACCTTGTGGCCGTTCTGCTGTGAGTCTAGATTATAGAATGGGATGAAAAACTGATAGTGAATTGTAACGTTCAGGGCCACCTAATGACGATGGATCACTCACATTGCGTCCCGATTCAATACATCGTCCTCCAGCAGACTTGTCTCCATGGGTCTATTGCTGCCTCGGGCACCTTATGGTCGTTCTGCTGTGAGTCTAGATTATCGAATGGGACGAAAAACTGATAGTGAATTGTAACGTTCAGGGCCACCTAATGACGATGGATCTCTCAAATTGCGTCCCGATTCAATACATCGTCCTCCAGCCGACTTGACTCCATGGGTCTATTGCTGCCTCGGGCACCTTATGGCCGTTCTGCTGTGAGTCTAGATTATCGAATGGGACGAAAAACTGATAGTGAATTGTAACGTTCAGGGCCTCCTAATGACGATGGATCACTCACATTGCGTCCCGATTCAATACATCGTCCTCCAGCCGACTTGACTCCATGGGTCTATTGCTGACTCGGGCACCTGATCGCCGTTCTGCTGTGAGTCTAGATTATCGAATGGGACGAAAAACTGATAGTGAATTGTAACGTTCAGGGCCTCCTAATGACGATGGATCACTCAAATTGCGTCCCGATTCAATACATCGTCCTCCAGCAGACTTGTTTCCATGGGTCGATTGCTGCCTCGGGCATTTAATGGCCGTTCTGCTGTGAGTCAAAGATTTTCGAATCGGACGAAAAACTGATAGTGGATTGTAACATTCAGGGCCACCTAATGACGATGGCCCACGCAAATTGCGTCCCGATTCAATACATCGTCCTCCAGCCGAGTTGACTCATTGGGTCTATTACTGCCTCGGGCACCTTATGGCCGTTCTGCTGTGAATCTAGATTATCGAATGGGACGAAAAACTGATAGTGAATTGTAACGTTCAGGGCCACCTAATGACGATGGATCACTCAAATTGCGTCCCGATTCAATACATCGTCCCCAGGCGACTTGACTCCATGGGACTATTGCTGCCTCGGGCACCTTATGGCCGTTCTGCTGTGAGTCAAGATTATAGAATGGGATGAAAAACTGATAGTGAATTGTAACGTTCAGGGCCACCTAATGACGATGGATCACTCAAATTGCGTCCCGATTCAATACATCGTCCTCCAGCAGACATGTCTCCATGGGTCTATTGCTGCCTCGGGCACCTTATGGCAGTAGTGCTGTGACTCAAAGATTTTCGAATCGGACGAAAAACTGATAGTGAATTGTAACGTTCAGGGCCTCCTAATGACGATGGAACACTCAAATTGCGTCCCGATTCAATACATCGTCCTCCAGCCGACTTGACTCCTTGGGTCTATTGCTGCCTCGGGCACCTTATGGCCGTTCTGCTGTGAGTCAAAGATTTTCGAATCGGACGAAAAACTGATAGTGAATTGTAACGTTCAGGGCCACCTAATGACGATGGATCACTCAAATTGCGTCCCGATTCAATACATCGTCCTCCAGCCGAAATGTCTCCATGGGTCTATTGCTGCCTTGGCACCTAATGGCCGTTCTGCTGTGAGTCAAAGATTTTCGAATCGGACGAAAAACTGATAGTGAATTGTAACGTTCAGGGCCACCTAATGACGATGGATCACTCAAATTGCGTCCCGCTTCAATACATTGTCCTCCAGCAGACTGTCTCCATGGGTCTATTGCAGCCTCGGGCACCTTATGGCCGTTCAGCTGTGACTCAAAGATTTTCGAATCGGACGAAAAACTGATAGTGAATTGTAACGTTCAGGGCCTCCTAATGACGATGGAACACTAAAATTGCGTCCCGATTCAATACATCGGCCTCCAGCAGACTTGACTTAATGGGTCTATTGCTGCCTCGGGCATCTTATGGCCGTTCTGCTGTGAGTCAAAGATTTTCGAATCGGACGAAAAACTGATAGTGAATTGTAACGTTCAGGGCCACCTAATGACGATGGATCACTCAAATTGCGTCCCGATTTAATACATCGTCCTCCAGCCGACTTGACTCCGTGGGTCTATTGCTGCCTCGGGCACCTTATGGCCGTTCTGCTGTGAGTCTAGATTATCGAATGGGACAAAAAACTGATAGTGAATTGGAACGTTCAGGGCCTCCTAATGACGATGGATCACTCAAATTGCGTCCCGATTCAATACATCGTCCTCCAGCAGACTTGTCTCCATGGGTCTATTGCTGCCTCGGGCACCTTATGGCCGTTCTGCTGTGAGTCTAGATTATCGAATGGGACAAAAAACTGATAGTGAATTGTAACGTTCAGGGCCTCCTAATGACGATGGATCACTCAAATTGCGTCCCGATTCAATACATCGTCCTCCAGCAGACTTGTCTCCATGGGTCGATTGCTGCCTCGGGCACCTTATGGCCGTTCTGCAGTGAGTCAAAGATTTTCGAATCGGACGAAAAACTGATATTCATTTGTAACATTCAGGGCCACCTAATGACGATGGACCACACAAATTGCGTCCCGATGCAGTACATCGTCCACTAGCCGACTTGTCTCCATGGGACTATTGCTGCCTCGGGCACCTTATGGCCGTTCTGCTGTGAGTCAAAGATTTTCGAATCGGACGAAAAACTGATAGTGAATTGTAACGTTCAGGGCCACCTAATGACGATGGATCACTCAAATTGCGTCCCGATTCAATACATCGTCCTCCAGCCGAAATGTCTCCATGGGTCTATTGCTGCCTTGGCACCTAATGGCCGTTCTGCTGTGAGTCAAAGATTTTCGAATCGGACGAAAAACTGATAGTGAATTGTAACGTTCAGGGCCACCTAATGACGATGGATCACTCAAATTGCGTCCCGCTTCAATACATTGTCCTCCAGCAGACTGTCTCCATGGGTCTATTGCAGCCTCGGGCACCTTATGGCCGTTCAGCTGTGACTCAAAGATTTTCGAATCGGACGAAAAACTGATAGTGAATTGTAACGTTCAGGGCCTCCTAATGACGATGGAACACTAAAATTGCGTCCCGATTCAATACATCGGCCTCCAGCAGACTTGACTTAATGGGTCTATTGCTGCCTCGGGCATCTTATGGCCGTTCTGCTGTGAGTCAAAGATTTTCGAATCGGACGAAAAACTGATAGTGAATTGTAACGTTCAGGGCCACCTAATGACGATGGATCACTCAAATTGCGTCCCGATTTAATACATCGTCCTCCAGCCGACTTGACTCCGTGGGTCTATTGCTGCCTCGGGCACCTTATGGCCGTTCTGCTGTGAGTCTAGATTATCGAATGGGACAAAAAACTGATAGTGAATTGGAACGTTCAGGGCCTCCTAATGACGATGGATCACTCAAATTGCGTCCCGATTCAATACATCGTCCTCCAGCAGACTTGTCTCCATGGGTCTATTGCTGCCTCGGGCACCTTATGGCCGTTCTGCTGTGAGTCTAGATTATCGAATGGGACAAAAAACTGATAGTGAATTGTAACGTTCAGGGCCTCCTAATGACGATGGATCACTCAAATTGCGTCCCGATTCAATACATCGTCCTCCAGCAGACTTGTCTCCATGGGTCGATTGCTGCCTCGGGCACCTTATGGCCGTTCTGCAGTGAGTCAAAGATTTTCGAATCGGACGAAAAACTGATATTCATTTGTAACATTCAGGGCCACCTAATGACGATGGACCACACAAATTGCGTCCCGATGCAGTACATCGTCCACTAGCCGACTTGCCTCCATGGGACTATTGCTGCCTCGGGCACCTTATGGCCTTTCTGCTGTGAGTCTAGATTATAGCATGGGATGAAAACCTGATAGTGAATTGTAACGTTCAGGGCCACCTAATGACGATGGATCACTCAAATTGCGAACCGATTCAATACATCGTCCTCCAGCAGACTTGTCTCCATGGGTCTATTGCTGCCTCGGGCACCTTATGGCAGGCCTCCTGTGACTCAAAGATTTTCGAATCGGACGAAAAACTGATAGTGAATTGTAACGTTCAAGGCCTCCTAATGACGATGGAACACTCAAATTGCGTCCCGATTTAATACATCGTCCTCCAGCAGACTTGTCTCCATGCGTCTATTGCTGCCTCGGGCACCTTATGGCCGTTCTGCTGTGAGTCAAAGATTTACGAATCGGACGAAAAACTGATAGTGAATTGTAACGTTCAACGCCACCTAATGACGATGGATCACTCAAATTGCGTCCCGATTCAATACATCGTCCTCCAGCGGACTTGTCTCCATGGGTCTATTGCTGCCTCGGGCACCTTATGGCCGTTCTGCTGTGAGTCTAGATTATCGAATGGGACGAAAAACTGATAGTGAATTGTAACGTTCAGGGTTACCTAATGACGATGGATCACTCAAATTGCGTCCCGATTCAATACATCGTCCTCCAGCCTCGGGCACCTTATGGCCGTTCTGCTGTGAGTCAAGATTATCGAATGGGATGAAAAACTGATAGTGAATTGTAACGTTCAGGGCCTCCTAATGACGATGGATCACTCAAATTGCGTCCCGATTCAATACATCGTACTCCAGCCGACTTGACTCCATGGGTCTATTGCTGCCTCGGGCACCTTATGGCCGTTCTGCTGTGAGTCTTGATTATCGAATGGGACGAAAATCTGATAGTGAATTGTAACGTTCAGGGCCTCCTAATGACGATGGAACACTCAAATTGCGTCCCGATTCAATACATCGTCCCCAGCCGACTTGTCTCCATGGGTCTATTGCTGCCTCGGGCACCTTATGGCCGTTCTGCTGTGAGTCTAGATTATCGAATGGAACGAAAAACTGATTGTGAATTGTAACGTTCAGGGCCACCTAATGACGATTGATCACTCAAATTGCGTCCTGATTCAATACATCGTCCTCCAGCAGACTTGACTTCATGGGTCTATTGCTGCCTCGGGCGCCTTATGGCCGTTCTGCTGTGAGTCAAAGATTTTCGAATCGGACGAAAAACTGATAGTGAATTGTAACTTTCAGGGCCACCTAATGACGATGGATCACTCAAATTGCGTCCCGATTCAATACATCGTCCTCCAGCAGACTTGTCTCCATGGGTCGATTGCTGCTTTGGGCACCTTATGGCCGTTCTGCTGTGAGTGAAAGATTTTCGAATCGGACGAAAAACTGATAGTGATTGGTAACATTCAGGGCCACCTAATGACGATGGACCACACAAATTGCGTCCCGATTCAGTACATCGTCCACTAGCCGACTTGACTCCATGGGACTATTGCTGCCTCGGGCACCTTATGGCCGTTCTGCTGTGAGTCTAGATTATAGAATGGGATGAAAAACTGATAGTGAATTGTAACGTTCAGGGCCACCTAATGACGATGGATCACTCAAATTGCGTCCCGATTCAATACATCGTCCTCCAGCAGACTTGTCTCCATGGGTCTATTGCTGCCTCGGGCACCTTATGGCCGTTCTGCTGTGAGTCTAGATTATCGAATGGGACGAAAAACTGATAGTGAATTGTAACGTTCAGGGCCACCTAATGACGATGGATCTCTCAAATTGCGTCCCGATTCAATACATCGTCCTCCAGCCGACTTGACTCCATGGGTCTATTGCTGCTTCGGGCACCTTATGGCCGTTCTGCTGTGAGTCTAGATTATCGAATGGGACGGAAAACTGATAGTGAATTGTAACGTTCAGGGTCACCTAATGACGATGGATCACTCAAATTGCGTCCCGATTCAATACATCGTCCTCCAGCAGACTTGTCTCCATGGGTCGATTGCTGCCTCGGGCACCTAATGGCCGTACTGCTGTGAGTCAAAGATTTTCGAATCGGTCGAAAAACTGATAGTGAATTGTAACATTCAGGGCCACCTAATGACGATGGGCCACGCAAATTGCGTCCCGATTCAATACATCGTCCTCCAGCCGAGTTGACTCCATGGGTCTATTGCTGCCTCGGGCACCTTATGGCCGTTCTGCTGTGAATCTAGATTATCGAATGGGACGAAAAACTGATAGTGAATTGTAACGTTCAGGGCCACCTAATGACGATGGATCACTCAAATTGCGTCCCGATTCAATACATCGTCCCCAGCCGACTTGACTCCATGGGTCTATTGCTGCCTCGGGCACCTTATGGCCGTTCTGCTGTGAGTCAAGATTATAGAATGGGATGAAAAACTGATAGTGAATTGTAACGTTCAGGGCCACCTAATGACGATGGATCACTCAAATTGCGTCCCGATTCAATACATCGTCCTCCAGCAGACTTGTCTCCATGGGTCTATTGCTGCCTCGGGCACCTTATGGCAGGCCTGCTGTGACTCAAAGATTTTCGAATCGGACGAAAAACTGATAGTGAATTGTAACGTTCAGGGCCTCCTAATGACGATGGAAAACTCAAATTGCGTCCCGATTCAATACATCGTCCTCCAGCCGACTTGACTCAATGGGTCTATTGCTGCCTCGGGCACCTTATGGCCGTTCTGCTGTGAGTCTCGATTCTCGAATGGGACAAAAAACTGATAGTGAATTGTAACGTTCAGGGCCTCCTAATGACGATGGATCATTCAAATTGCGTCCCGATTCAATACATCGTCCTCCAGCCGACTTGACTCCATGGGTCTATTGCTGCCTCGGGCACCTTACGGCCGTTCTGCTGTGAGTCTAGATTATCGAATGGGACGAAAAACTGATAGTGAATTGTAACGTTCAGGGCCTCCTAATGACGATGGAACACTCAAATTGCGTCCCGATTCAATACATCGTCCTCCAGCAGACTTGTCTCCATGGGTCGATTGCTGCCTCGGGCACCTAATGGCCGTTCTGCTGTGAGTCAAAGACTTTCGAATCGGACGAAAAACTGATAGTGATTTGTAACATTCAGGGCCACCTACTGACGATGGACCAGACAAATTGCGTCCCGATTCAATACATCGTCCACTAGCCGACTTGACTCCATGGGACTATTGCTGCCTCGGGCACCTTATGGCCGTTCTGCTGTGAGTCTAGATTATCGAATGGGACAAAAAACTGATAGTGAATTGTAACTTTTAGGGCCTCCTAATGACGATGGATCACTCAAATTGCGTCCCGATTCAATACATCGTCCTCCAGCCGACTTGACTCCATGGGTCTATTGCTGCCTCGGGCACCTTATGGCCGTTCTGCTGTGAGTCTAGATTATCGAATGGGACGAAAATCTGATAGTGAATTGTAACGTTCAGGGCCTCATAATGACGATGGATCTCTCAAATTGCGTCCCGATTCAATACATCGTCCTCCAGCAGACTTATCTCCATGGGTCGATTGCTGCCTCGGGCACCTAATTGCCGTTCTGCTGTGAGTCAAAGATTTTCGAATCGGACGAAAAACTGATATTGAATTGTAACATTCAGGGCCACCTAATGACGATGGACCACGCAAATTGCGTCCCGATTCAATACATCGTCCTCCAGCCGAGTTGACTCCATGGGTCTATTGCTGCCTCGGGCACCTTATGGCCGTTCTGCTTTGAGTCTAGATTATAGAATGGGATGAAAAACTGATAGTGAATTGTAACGTTCAGGGCCACCTACTGACGATGGATCACTCAAATTGCGTCCCGATTCAATACATCGTCCTCCAGCAGACTTGTCTCCATGGGTCTATTGCTGCCTCGGGCACCTTATGGCCGTTCCGCTGTGAGTCTAGATTATCGAATGGGACGAAAAACTGATAGTGAATTGTAACGTTCAGGGCCTCCTAATGACGATGGATCTCTCAAATTGCGTCCCGATTCAATACATCGTCCTCCAGCCGACTTGACTCCATGGGTCTATTGCTGCTTCGGGCACCTTATGGCCGTTCTGCTGTGAGTCTAGATTATCGAATGGGACGAAAAACTGATAGTGAATTGTAACGTTCAGGGCCTCCTAATGACGATGGATCACTCAAATTGCGTCCCGATGCAATACATCATCCTCCAGCCGACTTGACTCCATGGGTCTATTGCTGCCTCGGGCACCTTATGGCCGTTCTGCTGTGAGTCTAGATTATCGAATGGGACGAAAAACTGATAGTGAATTGTAACGTTCAGGGTCACCTAATGACGATGGATCACTCAAATTGCGTCCCGATTCAATACATCGTCCTCCAGCAGACTTGACTTCATGGGTCTATTGCTGCCTCGGGCACCTTATGGCCGTTCTGCTGTGAGTCAAAGATTTTCGAATCGGACGAAAAACTGATAGTGAATTGTAACTTTCAGGGCCACCTAATGACGATGGATCACTCAAATTGCGTCCCGATTCAATACATCGTCCTCCAGCAGACTTGTCTCCATGGGTCGATTGCTGCCTTGGGCACCTTATGGCCGTTCTGCTGTGAGTGAAAGATTTTCGAATCGGACGAAAAACTGATAGTGATTTGTAACATTCAGGGCCACCTAATGACGATGGACCACACAAATTGCGTCCCGATTCAGTACATCGTCCACTAGCCGACTTGACTCCATGGGACTATTGCTGCCTCGGGCACCTTATGGCCGTTCTGCTGTGAGTCTAGATTATAGAATGGGATGAAAAACTGATAGTGAATTGTAACGTTCAGGGCCACCTAATGACGATGGATCACTCAAATTGCGTCCCGATTCAATACATCGTCCTCCAGCAGACTTGTCTCCATGGGTCTATAGCTGCCTTGGGCACCTTATGGCCGTTCTGCTGTGAGTCTAGATTATCGAATGGGACGAAAAACTGATAGTGAATTGTAACGTTCAGGGCCACCTAATGACGATGGATCTCTCAAATTGCGTCCCGATTCAATACATCGTCCTCCAGCAGACTTGTCTCCATGGGTCGATTGCTGCCTCGGGCACCTAATGGCCGTTCTGCTGTGAGTCAAAGATTTTCGAATCGGACGAAAAACTGATAGTGATTTGTAACATTCAGGGCCACCTACTGACGATGGACCAGACAAATTGCGTCCCGATTCAATACATCGTCCACTAGCCGACTTGACTCCATGGGACTATTGCTGCCTCGGGCACCTTATGGCCGTTCTGCTGTGAGTCTAGATTATCGAATGGGACAAAAAACTGATAGTGAATTGTAACTTTCAGGGCCTCCTAATGACGATGGATCACTCAAATTGCGTCCCGATTCAATACATCGTCCTCCAGCGGACTTATCTCCATGGGTCAATTGCTGCCTCGGGCACCTTATGGCCGTTCTGCTGTGAGTCTAGATTATCGAATGGGACGAAAAACTGATAGTGAATTGTAACGGTCAGGGTCACCTAATGACGATGGATCACTCAAATTGCGTCCCGATTCAATACATCGTCCTCCAGCCGACTTGACTCCATGGGTCTATTGCTGCCTCGGGCACCTTATGGCCGTTCTGCTGTGAGTCTAGATTATCGAATGGGACGAAAAACTGATAGTGAATTGTAACGTTCAGGGCCTCCTAATGACGATGGATCACTCAAATTGTGTCCCGATTCAATACATCGTCCTCCAGCCGACTTGACTCCATGGGTCTATTGCTGCCTCGGGCACCTTATGGCCGTTCGGCTGTTAGTCTAGATTATCGAATGGGACGAAAATCTGATAGTGAATTGAAACGTTCAGGGCCTCATAATGACGATGGATCTCTCAAATTGCGTCCCGATTCAATACATCGTCCTCCAGCAGACTTGTCTCCATGGGTCGATTGCTGCCTCGGGCACCTAATTGCCGTTCTGCTGTGAGTCAAAGATTTTCGAATCGGACGAAAAACTGATATTGAATTGTAACATTCAGGGCCACCTAATGACGATGGACCACGCAAATTGCGTCCCGATTCAATACATCGTCCTCCAGCCGAGTTGACTCCATGGGTCTATTGCTGCCTCGGGCACCTTATGGCCGTTCTGCTTTGAGTCTAGATTATAGAATGGGATGAAAAACTGATAGTGAATTGTAACGTTCAGGGCCACCTAATGACGATGGATCACTCAAATTGCGTCCCGATTCAATACATCGTCCTCCAGCAGACTTGTCTCCATGGGTCTATTGCTGCCTCGGGCACCTTATGGCAGGCCTGCTGTGACTCAAAGATTTTCGAATCGGACGAAAAACTGATAGTGAATTGTAACGTTCAGGGCCTCCTAATGACGATGGAACACTCAAATTGCGTCCCGATTCAATACATTGTCCTCCAGCCGACTTGACTCCATGGGTCTATTGCTGCCTCGGGCACCTTATGGCCGTTCTGCTGTGAGTCTCGATTCTCGAATGGGACAAAAAACTGATAGTGAATTGTAACGTTCAGGGCCTCCTAATGACGATGGATCATTCAAATTGCGTCCCGATTCAATACATCGTCCTCCAGCAGACTTGTCTCCATGGGTCTATTGCTGCCTCGGGCACCTTATGGCCGTTCTGCTGTGAGTCTAGATTATCGAATGGGACGAAAAACTGATAGTGAATTGTAACGTTCAGGGCCACCTAATGACGATGGATCTCTCAAATTGCGTCCCGATTCAATACATCGTCCTCCAGCCGACTTGACTCCATGGGTCTATTGCTGCCTCGGGCACCTTACGGCCGTTCTGCTGTGAGTCTAGATTATCGAATGGGACGAAAAACTGATAGTGAATTGTAACGTTGAGGGCCTCCTAATGACGATGGAACACTCAAATTGCGTCCCGATTCAATACATCGTCCTCCAGCAGACTTGTCTCCATGGGTCGATTGCTGCCTCGGGCACCTAATGGCCGTTCTGCTGTGAGTCAAAGATTTTCGAATCGGACGAAAAACTGATAGTGATTTGTAACATTCAGGGCCACCCACTGACGATGGACCAGACAAATTGCGTCCCGATTCAATACATCGTCCACTAGCCGACTTGACTCCATGGGACTATTGCTGCCTCGGGCACCTTATGGCCGTTCTGCTGTGAGTCTAGATTATCGAATGGGACAAAAAACTGATAGTGAATTGTAACTTTCAGGGCCTCCTAATGACGATGGATCACTCAAATTGCGTCCCGATTCAATACATCGTCCTCCAGCGGACTTGTCTCCATGGGTCAATTGCTGCCTCGGGCACCTTATGGCCGTTCTGCTGTGAGTCTAGATTATCGAATGGGACGAAAAACTGATAGTGAATTGTAACGTTCAGGGCCTCCTAATGACGATGGATCACTCAAATTGTGTCCCGATTCAATACATCGTCCTCCAGCCGACTTGACTCCATGGGTCTATTGCTGCCTCGGGCACCTTATGGCCGTTCTGCTGTGAGTCTCGATTATCGAATGGGACGAAAATCTGATAGTGAATTGTAACGTTCAGGGCCTCATAATGACGATGGATCTCTCAAATTGCGTCCCGATTCAATACATCGTCCTCCAGCAGACTTGTCTCCATGGGTCGATTGCTGCCTCGGGCACCTAATTGCCGTTCTGCTGTGAGTCAAAGATTTTCGAATCGGACGAAAAACTGATATTGAATTGTAACATTCAGGGCCACCTAATGACGATGGACCACGCAAATTGCGTCCCGATTCAATACATCGTCCTCCAGCCGAGTTGACTCCATGGGTCTATTGCTGCCTCGGGCACCTTATGGCCGTTCTGCTTTGAGTCTAGATTATAGAATGGGATGAAAAACTGATAGTGAATTGTAACGTTCAGGGCCACCTAATGACGATGGATCACTCAAATTGCGTCCCGATTCAATACATCGTCCTCCAGCAGACTTGTCTCCATGGGTCTATTGCTGCCTCGGGCACCTTATGGCCGTTCCGCTGTGAGTCTAGATTATCGAATGGGACGAAAAACTGATAGTGAATTGTAACGTTCAGGGCCTCCTAATGACGATGGATCTCTCAAATTGCGTCCCGATTCAATACATCGTCCTCCAGCCGACTTGACTCCATGGGTCTATTGCTGCTTCGGGCACCTTATGGCCGTTCTGCTGTGAGTCTAGATTATCGAATGGGACGAAAAACTGATAGTGAATTGTAACGTTCAGGGCCTCCTAATGACGATGGATCACTCAAATTGCGTCCCGATTCAATACATCATCCTCCAGCCGACTTGACTCCATGGGTCTATTGCTGCCTCGGGCACCTTATGGCCGTTCTGCTGTGAGTCTAGATTATCGAATGGGACGAAAATCTGATAGTGAATTGTAACGTTCAGGGCCTCATAATGACGATGGATCTCTCAAATTGCGTCCCGATTCAATACATCGTCCTCCAGCAGACTTATCTCCATGGGTCGATTGCTGCCTCGGGCACCTAATTGCCGTTCTGCTGTGAGTCAAAGATTTTCGAATCGGACGAAAAACTGATATTGAATTGTAACATTCAGGGCCACCTAATGACGATGGACCACGCAAATTGCGTCCCGATTCAATACATCGTCCTCCAGCCGAGTTGACTCCATGGGTCTATTGCTGCCTCGGGCACCTTATGGCCGTTCTGCTTTGAGTCTAGATTATAGAATGGGATGAAAAACTGATAGTGAATTGTAACGTTCAGGGCCACCTACTGACGATGGATCACTCAAATTGCGTCCCGATTCAATACATCGTCCTCCAGCAGACTTGTCTCCATGGGTCTATTGCTGCCTCGGGCACCTTATGGCCGTTCCGCTGTGAGTCTAGATTATAGAATGGGATGAAAAACTGATAGTGAATTGTAACGTTCAGGGCCACCTAATGACGATGGATCACTCAAATTGCGTCCCGATTCAATACATCGTCCTCCAGCAGACTTGTCTCCATGGGTCTATTGCTGCCTTGGGCACCTTATGGCCGTTCTGCTGTGAGTCTAGATTATCGAATGGGACGAAAAACTGATAGTGAATTGTAACGTTCAGGGCCACCTAATGACGATGGATCTCTCAAATTGCGTCCCGATTCAATACATCGTCCTCCAGCCGACTTGACTCCATGGGTCTATTGCTGCTTCGGGCACCTTATGGCCGTTCTGCTGTGAGTCTAGATTATCGAATGGGACGAAAAACTGATAGTGAATTGTAACGTTCAGGGCCTCCTAATGACGATGGATCACTCAAATTGCGTCCGGATTCAATACATCATCCTCCAGCCGACTTGACTCCATGGGTCTATTGCTGCCTCGGGCACCTTATGGCCGTTCTGCTGTGAGTCTAGATTATCGAATGGGACGAAAAACTGATAGTGAATTGTAACGTTCAGGATCAGCTAATGACGATGGATCACTCAAAATGCGTCCCGATTCAATACATCGTCCTCCAGCAGACTTGTTTCCATGGGTCGATTGCTGCCTCGGGCACCTAATGGCCGTTCTGCTGTGAGTCAAAGATTTTCGAATCGGACGAAAAACTGATAGTGAATTGTAACATTCAGGGCCACCTAATGACGATGGGCCACACAAATTGCGTCCCGATTCAATACATCGTCCTCCAGCCGAGTTGACTCCATGGGTCTATTGCTGCCTCGGGCACCTTATGGCCGTTCTGCTGTGAATCTAGATTATCGAATGGGACGAAAAACTGATAGTGAATTGTAACGTTCAGGGCCACCTAATGACGATGGATCACTCAAATTGCGTCCCGAATCAATACATCGTCCTCCAGCAGACTTGTCTCCATGGGTCTATTGCTGCCTCGGGCACCTTATGGCAGGCCTGCTGTGACTCAAAGATTTTCGAATCGGACGAAAAACTGATAGTGAATTGTAACGTTCAGGGCCTCCTAATGACGATGGAACACTCAAATTGCGTCCCGATTCAATACATCGTCCTCCAGCCGACTTGACTCCATGGGTCTATTGCTGCCTCGGGCACCTTATGGCCGTTCTGCTGTGAGTCTCGATTCTCGAATGGGACAAAAAACTGATAGTGAATTGTAACGTTCAGGGCCTCCTAATGACGATGGATCATTCAAATTGCGTCCCGATTCAATACATCGTCCTCCAGCAGACTTGTCTCCATGGGTCTATTGCTGCCTCGGGCACCTTATGGCCGTTCTGCTGAGAGTCTAGATTATCGAATGGGACGAAAAACTGATAGTGAATTGTAACGTTCAGGGCCACCTAATGACGATGGATCTCTCAAATTGCGTCCCGATTCAATATATCGTCCTCCAGCCGAATTGACTCCATGGGTCTATTGCTGCCTCGGGCACCTTACGGCCGTTCTGCTGTGAGTCTAGATTATCGAATGGGACGAAAAACTGATAGTGAATTGTAACGTTCAGGGCCTCCTAATGACGATGGAACACTCAAATTGCGTCCCGATTCAATACATCGTCCTCCAGCAGACTTGTCTCCATGGGTCGAATGCTGCCTCGGGCACCTAATGGCCGTTCTGCTGTGAGTCAAAGATTTTCGAATCGGACGAAAAACTGATAGTGATTTGTAACATTCAGGGCCACCTACTGACGATGGACCAGACAAATTGCGTCCCGATTCAATACATCGTCCACTAGCCGACTTGACTCCATGGGACTATTGCTGCCTCGGGCACCTTATGGCCGTTCTGCTGTGAGTCTAGATTATCGAATGGGACAAAAAACTGATAGTGAATTGTAACTTTCAGGGCCTCCTAATGACGATGGATCACTCAAATTGCGTCCCGATTCAATACATCGTCCTCCAGCGGACTTATCTCCATGGGTCAATTGCTGCCTCGGGCACCTTATGGCCGTTCTGCTGTGAGTCTAGATTATCGAATGGGACGAAAAACTGATAGTGAATTGTAACGGTCAGGGTCACCTAATGACGATGGATCACTCAAATTGCGTCCCGATTCAATACATCGTCCTCCAGCCGACTTGACTCCATGGGTCTATTGCTGCCTCGGGCACCTTATGGCCGTTCTGCTGTGAGTCTAGATTATCGAATGGGACGAAAAACTGATAGTGAATTGTAACGTTCAGGGCCTCCTAATGACGATGGATCACTCAAATTGTGTCCCGATTCAATACATCGTCCTCCAGCCGACTTGACTCCATGGGTCTATTGCTGCCTCGGGCACCTTATGGCCGTTCGGCTGTTAGTCTAGATTATCGAATGGGACGAAAATCTGATAGTGAATTGAAACGTTCAGGGCCTCATAATGACGATGGATCTCTCAAATTGCGTCCCGATTCAATACATCGTCCTCCAGCAGACTTGTCTCCATGGGTCGATTGCTGCCTCGGGCACCTAATTGCCGTTCTGCTGTGAGTCAAAGATTTTCGAATCGGACGAAAAACTGATATTGAATTGTAACATTCAGGGCCACCTAATGACGATGGACCACGCAAATTGCGTCCCGATTCAATACATCGTCCTCCAGCCGAGTTGACTCCATGGGTCTATTGCTGCCTCGGGCCCCTTATGGCCGTTCTGCTTTGAGTCTAGATTATAGAATGGGATGAAAAACTGATAGTGAATTGTAACGTTCAGGGCCACCTAATGACGATGGATCACTCAAATTGCGTCCCGATTCAATACATCGTCCTCCAGCAGACTTGTCTCCATGGGTCTATTGCTGCCTCGGGCACCTTATGGCAGGCCTGCTGTGACTCAAAGATTTTCGAATCGGACGAAAAACTGATAGTGAATTGTAACGTTCAGGGCCTCCTAATGACGATGGAACACTCAAATTGCGTCCCGATTCAATACATTGTCCTCCAGCCGACTTGACTCCATGGGTCTATTGCTGCCTCGGGCACCTTATGGCCGTTCTGCTGTGAGTCTCGATTCTCGAATGGGACAAAAAACTGATAGTGAATTGTAACGTTCAGGGCCTCCTAATGACGATGGATCATTCAAATTGCGTCCCGATTCAATACATCGTCCTCCAGCAGACTTGTCTCCATGGGTCTATTGCTGCCTCGGGCACCTTATGGCCGTTCTGCTGTGAGTCTAGATTATCGAATGGGACGAAAAACTGATAGTGAATTGTAACGTTCAGGGCCACCTAATGACGATGGATCTCTCAAATTGCGTCCCGATTCAATACATCGTCCTCCAGCCGACTTGACTCCATGGGTCTATTGCTGCCTCGGGCACCTTACGGCCGTTCTGCTGTGAGTCTAGATTATCGAATGGGACGAAAAACTGATAGTGAATTGTAACGTTGAGGGCCTCCTAATGACGATGGAACACTCAAATTGCGTCCCGATTCAATACATCGTCCTCCAGCAGACTTGTCTCCATGGGTCGATTGCTGCCTCGGGCACCTAATGGCCGTTCTGCTGTGAGTCAAAGATTTTCGAATCGGACGAAAAACTGATAGTGATTTGTAACATTCAGGGCCACCTACTGACGATGGACCAGACAAATTGCGTCCCGATTCAATACATCGTCCACTAGCCGACTTGACTCCATGGGACTATTGCTGCCTCGGGCACCTTATGGCCGTTCTGCTGTGAGTCTAGATTATCGAATGGGACAAAAAACTGATAGTGAATTGTAACTTTCAGGGCCTCCTAATGACGATGGATCACTCAAATTGCGTCCCGATTCAATACATCGTCCTCCAGCGGACTTGTCTCCATGGGTCAATTGCTGCCTCGGGCACCTTATGGCCGTTCTGCTGTGAGTCTAGATTATCGAATGGGACGAAAAACTGATAGTGAATTGTAACGTTCAGGGCCACCTATTGATGATGGATCACTCAAATTGCGTCCCGATTCAATACATCATCCTCCAGCCGACTTGACTCCATGGGTCTATTGCTGCCTCGGGCACCTTATGGCCGTTCTGCTGTGAGTCAAAGATTTTCGAATCGGACGAAAAACTGATAGTGAATTGTAACTTTCAGGGCCACCTAATGACGATGGATCACTCAAATTGCGTCCCGATTCAATACATCGTCCTCCAGCAGACTTGTCTCCATGGGTCGATTGCTGCCTTGGGCACCTTATGGCCGTTCTGCTGTGAGTGAAAGATTTTCGAATCGGACGAAAAACTGATAGTGATTTGTAACATTCAGGGCCACCTAATGACGATGGACCACACAAATTGCGTCCCGATTCAGTACATCGTCCACTAGCCGACTTGACTCCATGGGACTATTGCTGCCTCGGGCACCTTATGGCCGTTCTGCTGTGAGTCTAGATTATAGAATGGGATGAAAAACTGATAGTGAATTGTAACGTTCAGGGCCACCTAATGACGATGGATCACTCAAATTGCGTCCCGATTCAATACATCGTCCTCCAGCAGACTTGTCTCCATGGGTCTATTGCTGCCTCGGGCACCTTATTGCCGTTCTGCTGTGAGTCTAGATTATCGAATGGGACGAAAAACTGATAGTGAATTGTAACGTTCAGGGCCACCTAATGACGATGGATCTCTCAAATTGCGTCCCGATTCAATACATCGTCCTCCAGCCGACTTGACTCCATGGGTCTATTGCTGCTTCGGGCACCTTATGGCCGTTCTGCTGTGAGTCTAGATTATCGAATGGGACGAAAAACTGATAGTGAATTGTAACGTTCAGGGCCTCCTAATGACGATGGATCACTCAAATTATGTCCGGATTCAATACATCATCCTCCAGCCGACTTGACTCCATGGGTCTATTGCTGCCTCGGGCACCTTATGGCCGTTCTGCTGTGAGTCTAGATTATCGAATGGGACGAAAAACTGATAGTGAATTGTAACGTTCAGGGTCACCTAATGACGATGGATCACTCAAATTGCGTCCCGATTCAATACATCGTCCTCCAGCAGACTTGTTTCCATGGGTTGATTGCTGCCTCGGGCACCTAATGGCCGTTCTGCTGTGAGTCAAAGATTTTCGAATCGGACGAAAAACTGATAGTGAATTGTAACATTCAGGGCCACCTAATGACGATGGGCCACGCAAATTGCGTCCCGATTCAATACATCGTCCTCCAGCCGAGTTGACTCCATGGGTCTATTGCTGCCTCGGGCACCTTATGGCCGTTCTGCTGTGAATCTAGTTTATCGAATGGGACGAAAAACTGATAGTGAATTGTAACGTTCAGGGCCACCTAATGACGATGGATCACTCAAATTGCGTCCCGATTCAATACATCGTCCCCAGCCGACTTGACTCCATGGGACTATTGCTGCCTCGGGCACCTTATGGCCGTTCTGCAGTGAGTCAAGATTATAGAATGGGATGAAACACTGATAGTGAATTGTAACGTTCAGGGCCACCTAATGACGATGGATCACTCAAATTGCGTCCCGATTCAATACATCGTCCTCCAGCCGACTTGTCTCCATGGGTCTATTGCTGCCTCGGGCACCTTATGGCAGGCCTGCTGTGACTCAAAGATTTTCGAATCGGACGAAAAACTGATAGTGAATTGTAACGTTCAGGGCCTCCTAATGACGATGGAACACTCAAATTGCGTCCCGATTCAATACATCGTCCTCCAGCCGACTTGACTCCATGGGTCTATTGCTGCCTCGGGCACCTTATGGCCGTTCTGCTGTGAGTCTCGATTCTCGAATGGGACAAAAAACTGATAGTGAATTGTAACGTTCAGGGCCTCCTAATGACGATGGATCATTCAAATTGCGTCCCGATTCAATACATCGTCCTCCAGCAGACTTGTCTCCATGGGTCTATTGCTGCCTCGGGCACCTTATGGCCGTTCTGCTGTGAGTCTAGATTATCGAATGGGACGAAAAACTGATAGTGAATTGTAACGTTCAGGGCCACCTAATGACGATGGATCTCTCAAATTGCGTCCCGATTCAATACATCGTCCTCCAGCCGACTTGACTCCATGGGTCTATTGCTGCCTCGGGCACCTTACGGCCGTTCTGCTGTGAGTCTAGATTATCGAATGGGACAAAAAACTGATAGTGAATTGTAACTTTCAGGGCCTCCTAATGACGATGGATCACTCAAATTGCGTCCCGATTCAATACATCGTCCTCCAGCGGACTTGTCTCCATGGGTCAATTGCTGCCTCGGGCACCTTATGGCCGTTCTGCTGTGAGTCTAGTTTATCGAATGGGACGAAAAACTGATAGTGAATTGTAACGTTCAGGGCCTCCTAATGACGATGGATCACTCAAATTGTGTCCCGATTCAATACATCGTCCTCCAGCCGACTTGACTCCATGGGTCTATTGCTGCCTCGGGCACCTTATGGCCGTTCTGCTGTGAGTCTGGATTATCGAATGGGACGAAAATCTGATAGTGAATTGTAACGTTCAGGGCCTCATAATGACGATGGATCTCTCAAATTGCGTCCCGATTCAATACATCGTCCTCCAGCTGACTTGTCTCCATGGGTCGATTGCTGCCTCGGGCACCTAATTGCCGTTCTGCTGTGAGTCAAAGATTTTCGAATCGGACGAAAAACTGATATTGAATTGTAACATTCAGGGCCACCTAATGACGATGGACCACGCAAATTGCGTCCCGATTCAATACATCGTCCTCCAGCCGAGTTGACTCCATGGGTCTATTGCTGCCTCGGGCACCTGATGGCCGTTCTGCTTTGAGTCTAGATTATAGAATGGGATGAAAAACTGATAGTGAATTGTAACGTTCAGGGCCACCTAATGACGATGGATCACTCAAATTGCGTCCCGATTCAATACATCGTCCTCCAGCAGACTTGTCTCCATGGGTCTATTGCTGCCTCGGGCACCTTATGGCCGTTCCGCTGTGAGTCTAGATTATCGAATGGGACGAAAAACTGATAGTGAATTGTAACGTTCAGGGCCTCCTAATGACGATGGATCTCTCAAATTGCGTCCCGATTCAATACATCGTCCTCCAGCCGACTTGACTCCATGGGTCTATTGCTGCTTCGGGCACCTTATGGCCGTTCTGCTGTGAGTCTAGATTATCGAATGGGACGAAAAACTGATAGTGAATTGTAACGTTCAGGGCCTCCTATTGACGATGGATCACTCAAATTGCGTCCCGATTCAATACATCATCCTCCAGCCGACTTGACTCCATGGGTCTATTGCTGCCTCGGGCACCTTATGGCCGTTCTGCTGTGAGTCAAAGATTTTCGAATCGGACGAAAAACTGATAGTGAATTGTAACTTTCAGGGCCACCTAATGACGATGGATCACTCAAATTGCGTCCCGATTCAATACATCGTCCTCCAGCAGACTTGTCTCCATGGGTCGATTGCTGCCTTGGGCACCTTATGGCCGTTCTGCTGTGAGTGAAAGATTTTCGAATCGGACGAAAAACTGATAGTGATTTGTAACATTCAGGGCCACCTAATGACGATGGACCACACAAATTGCGTCCCGATTCAGTACATCGTCCACTAGCCGACTTGACTCCATGGGACTATTGCTGCCTCGGGCACCTTATGGCCGTTCTGCTGTGAGTCTAGATTATAGAATGGGATGAAAAACTGATAGTGAATTGTAACGTTCAGGGCCACCTAATGACGATGGATCACTCAAATTGCGTCCCGATTCAATACATCGTCCTCCAGCAGACTTGTCTCCATGGGTCTATTGCTGCCTCGGGCACCTTATTGCCGTTCTGCTGTGAGTCTAGATTATCGAATGGGACGAAAAACTGATAGTGAATTGTAACGTTCAGGGCCACCTAATGACGATGGATCTCTCAAATTGCGTCCCGATTCAATACATCGTCCTCCAGCCGACTTGACTCCATGGGTCTATTGCTGCTTCGGGCACCTTATGGCCGTTCTGCTGTGAGTCTAGATTATCGAATGGGACGAAAAACTGATAGTGAATTGTAACGTTCAGGGCCTCCTAATGACGATGGATCACTCAAATTATGTCCGGATTCAATACATCATCCTCCAGCCGACTTGACTCCATGGGTCTATTGCTGCCTCGGGCACCTTATGGCCGTTCTGCTGTGAGTCTAGATTATCGAATGGGACGAAAAACTGATAGTGAATTGTAACGTTCAGGGTCACCTAATGACGATGGATCACTCAAATTGCGTCCCGATTCAATACATCGTCCTCCAGCAGACTTGTTTCCATGGGTTGATTGCTGCCTCGGGCACCTAATGGCCGTTCTGCTGTGAGTCAAAGATTTTCGAATCGGACGAAAAACTGATAGTGAATTGTAACATTCAGGGCCACCTAATGACGATGGGCCACGCAAATTGCGTCCCGATTCAATACATCGTCCTCCAGCCGAGTTGACTCCATGGGTCTATTGCTGCCTCGGGCACCTTATGGCCGTTCTGCTGTGAATCTAGTTTATCGAATGGGACGAAAAACTGATAGTGAATTGTAACGTTCAGGGCCACCTAATGACGATGGATCACTCAAATTGCGTCCCGATTCAATACATCGTCCCCAGCCGACTTGACTCCATGGGACTATTGCTGCCTCGGGCACCTTATGGCCGTTCTGCTGTGAGTCAAGATTATAGAATGGGATGAAAAACTGATAGTGAATTGTAACGTTCAGGGCCACCTAATGACGATGGATCACTCAAATTGCGTCCCGATTCAATACATCGTCCTCCAGCAGACTTGTCTCCATGGGTCTATTGCTGCCTCGGGCACCTTATGGCAGGCCTGCTGTGACTCAAAGATTTTCGAATCGGACGAAAAACTGATAGTGAATTGTAACGTTCAGGGCCTCCTAATGACGATGGAACACTCAAATTGCGTCCCGATTCAATACATCGTCCTCCAGCCGACTTGACTCCATGGGTCTATTGCTGCCTCGGGCACCTTATGGCCGTTTTGCTGTGAGTCTCGATTCTCGAATGGGACAAAAAACTGATAGTGAATTGTAACGTTCAGGGCCTCCTAATGACGATGGATCATTCAAATTGCGTCCCGATTCAATACATCGTCCTCCAGCAGACTTGTCTCCATGGGTCTATTGCTGCCTCGGGCACCTTATGGCCGTTCTGCTGTGAGTCTAGATTATCGAATGGGACGAAAAACTGATAGTGAATTGTAACGTTCAGGGCCACCTAATGACGATGGATCTCTCAAATTGCGTCCCGATTCAATACATCGTCCTCCAGCCGACTTGACTCCATGGGTCTATTGCTGCCTCGGGCACCTTACGGCCGTTCTGCTGTGAGTCTAGATTATCGAATGGGACGAAAAACTGATAGTGAATTGTAACGTTCAGGGCCTCCTAATGACGATGGAACACTCAAATTGCGTCCCGATTCAATACATCGTCCTCCAGCAGACTTGTCTCCATGGGTCGATTGCTGCCTCGGGCACCTAATGGCCGTTCTGCTGTGAGTCAAAGATTTTCGAATCGGACGAAAAACTGATAGTGATTTGTAACATTCAGGGCCACCTACTGACGATGGACCAGACAAATTGCGTCCCGATTCAATACATCGTCCACTAGCCGACTTGACTCCATGGGACTATTGCTGCCTCGGGCACCTTATGGCCGTTCTGCTGTGAGTCTAGATTATCGAATGGGACAAAAAACTGATAGTGAATTGTAACTTTCAGGGCCTCCTAATGACGATGGATCACTCAAATTGCGTCCCGATTCAATACATCGTCCTCCAGCGGACTTGTCTCCATGGGTCAATTGCTGCCTCGGGCACCTTATGGCCGTTCTGCTGTGAGTCTAGATTATCGAATGGGACGAAAAACTGATAGTGAATTGTAACGTTCAGGGCCTCCTAATGACGATGGATCACTCAAATTGTGTCCCGATTCAATACATCGTCCTCCAGCCGACTTGACTCCATGGGTCTATTGCTGCCTCGGGCACCTTATGGCCGTTCTGCTGTGAGTCTGGATTATCGAATGGGACGAAAATCTGATAGTGAATTGTAACGTTCAGGGCCTCATAATGACGATGGATCTCTCAAATTGCGTCCCGATTCAATACATCGTCCTCCAGCTGACTTGTCTCCATGGGTCGATTGCTGCCTCGGGCACCTAATTGCCGTTCTGCTGTGAGTCAAAGATTTTCGAATCGGACGAAAAACTGATATTGAATTGTAACATTCAGGGCCACCTAATGACGATGGACCACGCAAATTGCGTCCCGATTCAATACATCGTCCTCCAGCCGAGTTGACTCCATGGGTCTATTGCTGCCTCGGGCACCTTATGGCCGTTCTGCTTTGAGTCTAGATTATAGAATGGGATGAAAAACTGATAGTGAATTGTAACGTTCAGGGCCACCTAATGACGATGGATCACTCAAATTGCGTCCCGATTCAATACATCGTCCTCCAGCAGACTTGTCTCCATGGGTCTATTGCTGCCTCGGGCACCTTATGGCCGTTCCGCTGTGAGTCTAGATTATCGAATGGGACGAAAAACTGATAGTGAATTGTAACGTTCAGGGCCTCCTAATGACGATGGATCTCTCAAATTGCGTCCCGATTCAATACATCGTCCTCCAGCCGACTTGACTCCATGGGTCTATTGCTGCTTCGGGCACCTTATGGCCGTTCTGCTGTGAGTCCAGATTATCGAATGGGACGAAAAACTGATAGTGAATTGTAACGTTCAGGGCCTCCTATTGACGATGGATCACTCAAATTGCGTCCCGATTCAATACATCATCCTCCAGCCGACTTGACTCCATGGGTCTATTGCTGCCTCGGGCACCTTATGGCCGTTCTGCTGTGAGTCAAAGATTTTCGAATCGGACGAAAAACTGATAGTGAATTGTAACTTTCAGGGCCACCTAATGACGATGGATCACTCAAATTGCGTCCCGATTCAATACATCGTCCTCCAGCAGACTTGTCTCCATGGGTCGATTGCTGCCTTGGGCACCTTATGGCCGTTCTGCTGTGAGTGAAAGATTTTCGAATCGGACGAAAAACTGATAGTGATTTGTAACATTCAGGGCCACCTAATGACGATGGACCACACAAATTGCGTCCCGATTCAGTACATCGTCCACTAGCCGACTTGACTCCATGGGACTATTGCTGCCTCGGGCACCTTATGGCCGTTCTGCTGTGAGTCTAGATTATAGAATGGGATGAAAAACTGATAGTGAATTGTAACGTTCAGGGCCACCTAATGACGATGGATCTCTCAAATTGCGTCCCGATTCAATACATCGTCCTCCAGCCGACTTGACTCCATGGGTCTATTGCTGCTTCGGGCACCTTATGGCCGTTCTGCTGTGAGTCTAGATTATCGAATGGGACGAAAAACTGATAGTGAATTGTAACGTTCAGGGCCTCCTAATGACGATGGATCACTCAAATTATGTCCGGATTCAATACATCATCCTCCAGCCGACTTGACTCCATGGGTCTATTGCTGCCTCGGGCACCTTATGGCCGTTCTGCTGTGAGTCTAGATTATCGAATGGGACGAAAAACTGATAGTGAATTGTAACGTTCAGGGTCACCTAATGACGATGGATCACTCAAATTGCGTCCCGATTCAATACATCGTCCTCCAGCAGACTTGTTTCCATGGGTTGATTGCTGCCTCGGGCACCTAATGGCCGTTCTGCTGTGAGTCAAAGATTTTCGAATCGGACGAAAAACTGATAGTGAATTGTAACATTCAGGGCCACCTAATGACGATGGGCCACGCAAATTGCGTCCCGATTCAATACATCGTCCTCCAGCCGAGTTGACTCCATGGGTCTATTGCTGCCTCGGGCACCTTATGGCCGTTCTGCTGTGAATCTAGTTTATCGAATGGGACGAAAAACTGATAGTGAATTGTAACGTTCAGGGCCACCTAATGACGATGGATCACTCAAATTGCGTCCCGATTCAATACATCGTCCCCAGCCGAGTTGACTCCATGGGACTATTGCTGCCTCGGGCACCTTATGGCCGTTCTGCTGTGAGTCAAGATTATAGAATGGGATGAAAAACTGATAGTGAATTGTAACGTTCAGGGCCACCTAATGACGATGGATCACTCAAATTGCGTCCCGATTCAATACATCGTCCTCCAGCCGACTTGTCTCCATGGGTCTATTGCTGCCTCGGGCACCTTATGGCAGGCCTGCTGTGACTCAAAGATTTTCGAATCGGACGAAAAACTGATAGTGAATTGTAACGTTCAGGGCCTCCTAATGACGATGGAACACTCAAATTGCGTCCCGATTCAATACATCGTCCTCCAGCCGACTTGACTCCATGGGTCTATTGCTGCCTCGGGCACCTTATGGCCGTTCTGCTGTGAGTCTCGATTCTCGAATGGGACAAAAAACTGATAGTGAATTGTAACGTTCAGGGCCTCCTAATGACGATGGATCATTCAAATTGCGTCCCGATTCAATACATCGTCCTCCAGCAGACTTGTCTCCATGGGTCTATTGCTGCCTCGGGCACCTTATGGCCGTTCTGCTGTGAGTCTAGATTATCGAATGGGACGAAAAACTGATAGTGAATTGTAACGTTCAGGGCCACCTAATGACGATGGATCTCTCAAATTGCGTCCCGATTCAATACATCGTCCTCCAGCCGACTTGACTCCATGGGTCTATTGCTGCCTCGGGCACCTTACGGCCGTTCTGCTGTGAGTCTAGATTATCGAATGGGACGAAAAACTGATAGTGAATTGTAACGTTCAGGGCCTCCTAATGACGATGGAACACTCAAATTGCGTCCCGATTCAATACATCGTCCTCCAGCAGACTTGTCTCCATGGGTCGATTGCTGCCTCGGGCACCTAATGGCCGTTCTGCTGTGAGTCAAAGATTTTCGAATCGGACGAAAAACTGATAGTGATTTGTAACATTCAGGGCCACCTACTGACGATGGACCAGACAAATTGCGTCCCGATTCAATACATCGTCCACTAGCCGACTTGACTCCATGGGACTATTGCTGCCTCGGGCACCTTATGGCCGTTCTGCTGTGAGTCTAGATTATCGAATGGGACAAAAAACTGATAGTGAATTGTAACTTTCAGGGCCTCCTAATGACGATGGATCACTCAAATTGCGTCCCGATTCAATACATCGTCCTCCAGCGGACTTGTCTCCATGGGTCAATTGCTGCCTCGGGCACCTTATGGCCGTTCTGCTGTGAGTCTAGATTATCGAATGGGACGAAAAACTGATAGTGAATTGTAACGTTCAGGGCCTCCTAATGACGATGGATCACTCAAATTGTGTCCCGATTCAATACATCGTCCTCCAGCCGACTTGACTCCATGGGTCTATTGCTGCCTCGGGCACCTTATGGCCGTTCTGCTGTGAGTCTGGATTATCGAATGGGACGAAAATCTGATAGTGAATTGTAACGTTCAGGGCCTCATAATGACGATGGATCTCTCAAATTGCGTCCCGATTCAATACATCGTCCTCCAGCTGACTTGTCTCCATGGGTCGATTGCTGCCTCGGGCACCTAATTGCCGTTCTGCTGTGAGTCAAAGATTTTCGAATCGGACGAAAAACTGATATTGAATTGTAACATTCAGGGCCACCTAATGACGATGGACCACGCAAATTGCGTCCCGATTCAATACATCGTCCTCCAGCCGAGTTGACTCCATGGGTCTATTGCTGCCTCGGGCACCTTATGGCCGTTCTGCTTTGAGTCTAGATTATAGAATGGGATGAAAAACTGATAGTGAATTGTAACGTTCAGGGCCACCTAATGACGATGGATCACTCAAATTGCGTCCCGATTCAATACATCGTCCTCCAGCAGACTTGTCTCCATGGGTCTATTGCTGCCTCGGGCACCTTATGGCCGTTCCGCTGTGAGTCTAGATTATCGAATGGGACGAAAAACTGATAGTGAATTGTAACGTTCAGGGCCTCCTAATGACGATGGATCTCTCAAATTGCGTCCCGATTCAATACATCGTCCTCCAGCCGACTTGACTCCATGGGTCTATTGCTGCTTCGGGCACCTTATGGCCGTTCTGCTGTGAGTCTAGATTATCGAATGGGACGAAAAACTGATAGTGAATTGTAACGTTCAGGGCCTCCTATTGACGATGGATCACTCAAATTGCGTCCCGATTCAATACATCATCCTCCAGCCGACTTGACTCCATGGGTCTATTGCTGCCTCGGGCACCTTATGGCCGTTCTGCTGTGAGTCAAAGATTTTCGAATCGGACGAAAAACTGATAGTGAATTGTAACTTTCAGGGCCACCTAATGACGATGGATCACTCAAATTGCGTCCCGATTCAATACATCGTCCTCCAGCAGACTTGTCTCCATGGGTCGATTGCTGCCTTGGGCACCTTATGGCCGTTCTGCTGTGAGTGAAAGATTTTCGAATCGGACGAAAAACTGATAGTGATTTGTAACATTCAGGGCCACCTAATGACGATGGACCACACAAATTGCGTCCCGATTCAGTACATCGTCCACTAGCCGACTTGACTCCATGGGACTATTGCTGCCTCGGGCACCTTATGGCCGTTCTGCTGTGAGTCTAGATTATAGAATGGGATGAAAAACTGATAGTGAATTGTAACGTTCAGGGCCACCTAATGACGATGGATCACTCAAATTGCGTCCCGATTCAATACATCGTCCTCCAGCAGACTTGTCTCCATGGGTCTATTGCTGCCTCGGGCACCTTATTGCCGTTCTGCTGTGAGTCTAGATTATCGAATGGGACGAAAAACTGATAGTGAATTGTAACGTTCAGGGCCACCTAATGACGATGGATCTCTCAAATTGCGTCCCGATTCAATACATCGTCCTCCAGCCGACTTGACTCCATGGGTCTATTGCTGCTTCGGGCACCTTATGGCCGTTCTGCTGTGAGTCTAGATTATCGAATGGGACGAAAAACTGATAGTGAATTGTAACGTTCAGGGCCTCCTAATGACGATGGATCACTCAAATTATGTCCGGATTCAATACATCATCCTCCAGCCGACTTGACTCCATGGGTCTATTGCTGCCTCGGGCACCTTATGGCCGTTCTGCTGTGAGTCTAGATTATCGAATGGGACGAAAAACTGATAGTGAATTGTAACGTTCAGGGTCACCTAATGACGATGGATCACTCAAATTGCGTCCCGATTCAATACATCGTCCTCCAGCAGACTTGTTTCCATGGGTTGATTGCTGCCTCGGGCACCTAATGGCCGTTCTGCTGTGAGTCAAAGATTTTCGAATCGGACGAAAAACTGATAGTGAATTGTAACATTCAGGGCCACCTAATGACGATGGGCCACGCAAATTGCGTCCCGATTCAATACATCGTCCTCCAGCCGAGTTGACTCCATGGGTCTATTGCTGCCTCGGGCACCTTATGGCCGTTCTGCTGTGAATCTAGTTTATCGAATGGGACGAAAAACTGATAGTGAATTGTAACGTTCAGGGCCACCTAATGACGATGGATCACTCAAATTGCGTCCCGATTCAATACATCGTCCCCAGCCGACTTGACTCCATGGGACTATTGCTGCCTCGGGCACCTTATGGCCGTTCTGCTGTGAGTCAAGATTATAGAATGGGATGAAAAACTGATAGTGAATTGTAACGTTCAGGGCCACCTAATGACGATGGATCACTCAAATTGCGTCCCGATTCAATACATCGTCCTCCAGCAGACTTGTCTCCATGGGTCTATTGCTGCCTCGGGCACCTTATGGCAGGCCTGCTGTGACTCAAAGATTTTCGAATCGGACGAAAAACTGATAGTGAATTGTAACGTTCAGGGCCTCCTAATGACGATGGAACACTCAAATTGCGTCCCGATTCAATACATCGTCCTCCAGCCGACTTGACTCCATGGGTCTATTGCTGCCTCGGGCACCTTATGGCCGTTTTGCTGTGAGTCTCGATTCTCGAATGGGACAAAAAACTGATAGTGAATTGTAACGTTCAGGGCCTCCTAATGACGATGGATCATTCAAATTGCGTCCCGATTCAATACATCGTCCTCCAGCAGACTTGTCTCCATGGGTCTATTGCTGCCTCGGGCACCTTATGGCCGTTCTGCTGTGAGTCTAGATTATCGAATGGGACGAAAAACTGATAGTGAATTGTAACGTTCAGGGCCACCTAATGACGATGGATCTCTCAAATTGCGTCCCGATTCAATACATCGTCCTCCAGCCGACTTGACTCCATGGGTCTATTGCTGCCTCGGGCACCTTACGGCCGTTCTGCTGTGAGTCTAGATTATCGAATGGGACGAAAAACTGATAGTGAATTGTAACGTTCAGGGCCTCCTAATGACGATGGAACACTCAAATTGCGTCCCGATTCAATACATCGTCCTCCAGCAGACTTGTCTCCATGGGTCGATTGCTGCCTCGGGCACCTAATGGCCGTTCTGCTGTGAGTCAAAGATTTTCGAATCGGACGAAAAACTGATAGTGATTTGTAACATTCAGGGCCACCTACTGACGATGGACCAGACAAATTGCGTCCCGATTCAATACATCGTCCACTAGCCGACTTGACTCCATGGGACTATTGCTGCCTCGGGCACCTTATGGCCGTTCTGCTGTGAGTCTAGATTATCGAATGGGACAAAAAACTGATAGTGAATTGTAACTTTCAGGGCCTCCTAATGACGATGGATCACTCAAATTGCGTCCCGATTCAATACATCGTCCTCCAGCGGACTTGTCTCCATGGGTCAATTGCTGCCTCGGGCACCTTATGGCCGTTCTGCTGTGAGTCTAGATTATCGAATGGGACGAAAAACTGATAGTGAATTGTAACGTTCAGGGCCTCCTAATGACGATGGATCACTCAAATTGTGTCCCGATTCAATACATCGTCCTCCAGCCGACTTGACTCCATGGGTCTATTGCTGCCTCGGGCACCTTATGGCCGTTCTGCTGTGAGTCTGGATTATCGAATGGGACGAAAATCTGATAGTGAATTGTAACGTTCAGGGCCTCATAATGACGATGGATCTCTCAAATTGCGTCCCGATTCAATACATCGTCCTCCAGCTGACTTGTCTCCATGGGTCGATTGCTGCCTCGGGCACCTAATTGCCGTTCTGCTGTGAGTCAAAGATTTTCGAATCGGACGAAAAACTGATATTGAATTGTAACATTCAGGGCCACCTAATGACGATGGACCACGCAAATTGCGTCCCGATTCAATACATCGTCCTCCAGCCGAGTTGACTCCATGGGTCTATTGCTGCCTCGGGCACCTTATGGCCGTTCTGCTTTGAGTCTAGATTATAGAATGGGATGAAAAACTGATAGTGAATTGTAACGTTCAGGGCCACCTAATGACGATGGATCACTCAAATTGCGTCCCGATTCAATACATCGTCCTCCAGCAGACTTGTCTCCATGGGTCTATTGCTGCCTCGGGCACCTTATGGCCGTTCCGCTGTGAGTCTAGATTATCGAATGGGACGAAAAACTGATAGTGAATTGTAACGTTCAGGGCCTCCTAATGACGATGGATCTCTCAAATTGCGTCCCGATTCAATACATCGTCCTCCAGCCGACTTGACTCCATGGGTCTATTGCTGCTTCGGGCACCTTATGGCCGTTCTGCTGTGAGTCCAGATTATCGAATGGGACGAAAAACTGATAGTGAATTGTAACGTTCAGGGCCTCCTATTGACGATGGATCACTCAAATTGCGTCCCGATTCAATACATCATCCTCCAGCCGACTTGACTCCATGGGTCTATTGCTGCCTCGGGCACCTTATGGCCGTTCTGCTGTGAGTCAAAGATTTTCGAATCGGACGAAAAACTGATAGTGAATTGTAACTTTCAGGGCCACCTAATGACGATGGATCACTCAAATTGCGTCCCGATTCAATACATCGTCCTCCAGCAGACTTGTCTCCATGGGTCGATTGCTGCCTTGGGCACCTTATGGCCGTTCTGCTGTGAGTGAAAGATTTTCGAATCGGACGAAAAACTGATAGTGATTTGTAACATTCAGGGCCACCTAATGACGATGGACCACACAAATTGCGTCCCGATTCAGTACATCGTCCACTAGCCGACTTGACTCCATGGGACTATTGCTGCCTCGGGCACCTTATGGCCGTTCTGCTGTGAGTCTAGATTATAGAATGGGATGAAAAACTGATAGTGAATTGTAACGTTCAGGGCCACCTAATGACGATGGATCTCTCAAATTGCGTCCCGATTCAATACATCGTCCTCCAGCCGACTTGACTCCATGGGTCTATTGCTGCTTCGGGCACCTTATGGCCGTTCTGCTGTGAGTCTAGATTATCGAATGGGACGAAAAACTGATAGTGAATTGTAACGTTCAGGGCCTCCTAATGACGATGGATCACTCAAATTATGTCCGGATTCAATACATCATCCTCCAGCCGACTTGACTCCATGGGTCTATTGCTGCCTCGGGCACCTTATGGCCGTTCTGCTGTGAGTCTAGATTATCGAATGGGACGAAAAACTGATAGTGAATTGTAACGTTCAGGGTCACCTAATGACGATGGATCACTCAAATTGCGTCCCGATTCAATACATCGTCCTCCAGCAGACTTGTTTCCATGGGTTGATTGCTGCCTCGGGCACCTAATGGCCGTTCTGCTGTGAGTCAAAGATTTTCGAATCGGACGAAAAACTGATAGTGAATTGTAACATTCAGGGCCACCTAATGACGATGGGCCACGCAAATTGCGTCCCGATTCAATACATCGTCCTCCAGCCGAGTTGACTCCATGGGTCTATTGCTGCCTCGGGCACCTTATGGCCGTTCTGCTGTGAATCTAGTTTATCGAATGGGACGAAAAACTGATAGTGAATTGTAACGTTCAGGGCCACCTAATGACGATGGATCACTCAAATTGCGTCCCGATTCAATACATCGTCCCCAGCCGACTTGACTCCATGGGACTATTGCTGCCTCGGGCACCTTATGGCCGTTCTGCTGTGAGTCAAGATTATAGAATGGGATGAAAAACTGATAGTGAATTGTAACGTTCAGGGCCACCTAATGACGATGGATCACTCAAATTGCGTCCCGATTCAATACATCGTCCTCCAGCCGACTTGTCTCCATGGGTCTATTGCTGCCTCGGGCACCTTATGGCAGGCCTGCTGTGACTCAAAGATTTTCGAATCGGACGAAAAACTGATAGTGAATTGTAACGTTCAGGGCCTCCTAATGACGATGGAACACTCAAATTGCGTCCCGATTCAATACATCGTCCTCCAGCCGACTTGACTCCATGGGTCTATTGCTGCCTCGGGCACCTTATGGCCGTTCTGCTGTGAGTCTCGATTCTCGAATGGGACAAAAAACTGATAGTGAATTGTAACGTTCAGGGCCTCCTAATGACGATGGATCATTCAAATTGCGTCCCGATTCAATACATCGTCCTCCAGCAGACTTGTCTCCATGGGTCTATTGCTGCCTCGGGCACCTTATGGCCGTTCTGCTGTGAGTCTAGATTATCGAATGGGACGAAAAACTGATAGTGAATTGTAACGTTCAGGGCCACCTAATGACGATGGATCTCTCAAATTGCGTCCCGATTCAATACATCGTCCTCCAGCCGACTTGACTCCATGGGTCTATTGCTGCCTCGGGCACCTTACGGCCGTTCTGCTGTGAGTCTAGATTATCGAATGGGACGAAAAACTGATAGTGAATTGTAACGTTCAGGGCCTCCTAATGACGATGGAACACTCAAATTGCGTCCCGATTCAATACATCGTCCTCCAGCAGACTTGTCTCCATGGGTCGATTGCTGCCTCGGGCACCTAATGGCCGTTCTGCTGTGAGTCAAAGATTTTCGAATCGGACGAAAAACTGATAGTGATTTGTAACATTCAGGGCCACCTACTGACGATGGACCAGACAAATTGCGTCCCGATTCAATACATCGTCCACTAGCCGACTTGACTCCATGGGACTATTGCTGCCTCGGGCACCTTATGGCCGTTCTGCTGTGAGTCTAGATTATCGAATGGGACAAAAAACTGATAGTGAATTGTAACTTTCAGGGCCTCCTAATGACGATGGATCACTCAAATTGCGTCCCGATTCAATACATCGTCCTCCAGCGGACTTGTCTCCATGGGTCAATTGCTGCCTCGGGCACCTTATGGCCGTTCTGCTGTGAGTCTAGATTATCGAATGGGACGAAAAACTGATAGTGAATTGTAACGTTCAGGGCCTCCTAATGACGATGGATCACTCAAATTGTGTCCCGATTCAATACATCGTCCTCCAGCCGACTTGACTCCATGGGTCTATTGCTGCCTCGGGCACCTTATGGCCGTTCTGCTGTGAGTCTGGATTATCGAATGGGACGAAAATCTGATAGTGAATTGTAACGTTCAGGGCCTCATAATGACGATGGATCTCTCAAATTGCGTCCCGATTCAATACATCGTCCTCCAGCTGACTTGTCTCCATGGGTCGATTGCTGCCTCGGGCACCTAATTGCCGTTCTGCTGTGAGTCAAAGATTTTCGAATCGGACGAAAAACTGATATTGAATTGTAACATTCAGGGCCACCTAATGACGATGGACCACGCAAATTGCGTCCCGATTCAATACATCGTCCTCCAGCCGAGTTGACTCCATGGGTCTATTGCTGCCTCGGGCACCTTATGGCCGTTCTGCTTTGAGTCTAGATTATAGAATGGGATGAAAAACTGATAGTGAATTGTAACGTTCAGGGCCACCTAATGACGATGGATCACTCAAATTGCGTCCCGATTCAATACATCGTCCTCCAGCAGACTTGTCTCCATGGGTCTATTGCTGCCTCGGGCACCTTATGGCCGTTCCGCTGTGAGTCTAGATTATCGAATGGGACGAAAAACTGATAGTGAATTGTAACGTTCAGGGCCTCCTAATGACGATGGATCTCTCAAATTGCGTCCCGATTCAATACATCGTCCTCCAGCCGACTTGACTCCATGGGTCTATTGCTGCTTCGGGCACCTTATGGCCGTTCTGCTGTGAGTCTAGATTATCGAATGGG